>NC_134483.1:273083104-273210604 GCF_040206685.1 Ascaphus truei
GAGAAGAAAACAAAAGAAAGGGTTGTTGTCTATGCAGTAAAGTGTGTGTGTGTGTGTGTGTGTGTGTGTGTGTGTGTGTGTGTGTGTGTGTGTGTGTGTGTATATATATTTTTTTTTTAAATATTTATTTGACATGCAAATGAGCACACAGTAATATTTCCCAATGATTGATATATATATAGATCTATATCTATATATATCTATCTATCTATCTATCTATATATATATATATATATATATATATATGAGTTGTGTTATTGTGGGTAAAAAAAGTGACAAAAACCCTCCACAGTAAAGCATATAGCAAATGGAAATATTAAGACATGCAAATTAGCACACAGTAATATTTCCATTTGTTAGAGAGAGAGAGAGATATATATATATTTCTGCTATATATATACATACACACACACACACACACACACACACCAATGACATCGTGTCACAATAATAAACACCATTCAGAAATACATCGAGCACCTTTCTCTAGACATCATCTTCTTTCTCTCCGCTGAAGGGCAGACAGACAGGAGGAGGGAGGGAAAGCGGGGGTAAGAACAGGCAAGCAGCAGGATGTACAAGAGGTGAAGGTTCAACCTTCTTACACACCCCCCTTCCCCCCATCCTTCCTCTCTCTCTCTCTCTTCCTTCCCTCCCTCTCTCCCTCCTAAAAAGCTCGCAGCAACAAAGCCAGAAAGAACCGTCACAACTCAAGGGCGGAGAGATAAGCAGCGTGCAGCAGACCCGTCTCACTCACCATCCTTTGGGTTGCAGATAACACACACACACACACCATACAGACAGGCAGAGGCTTGCCTTACATTCCTTATTATACAAGATCCACATAATATTATTATTATTATTGTTGGGTTATTTTCTTTCTCCTTCGTGCCTCCCTTTCTCGGTATTATGGTGACCATGGACGAGCTGAGGGAGATGGATTGCAACGTTTTGAAGAGGTTGCTGCAGAGAGAAGGCATGCACAGCAGGACCAGCAACGTGAGCAACAACAACCACGTCCCTCCCCATCGCCCCAGCACGAGCAGCAGCAGCAGTAGCAGCAGCAGCAGTAGCAGTAACCCCAGCAGCAGCAGCAGCAGCAGCAGCAGTAACCCCAGCAGCAGCAGCAATGTGGGTGTTGGGGGCTCCTGCC
Organism: Ascaphus truei; assembly: GCF_040206685.1. Classification (NCBI taxonomy): domain Eukaryota; kingdom Metazoa; phylum Chordata; class Amphibia; order Anura; family Ascaphidae; genus Ascaphus; species Ascaphus truei. The sequence goes on from NC_134483.1 coordinate 273,084,258, forward strand.
TGCTCCTGGACTGCAGACCTTTCCTGGCGCACAGCGCCGGGTTCATCCTGGGCTCGGTGAACGTGCGCTGTAACACCATCGTGCGGCGCCGGGCCAAGGGCTCGGTGAGCCTGGAGCAGATCCTGCCGGCGGCGGGGGAGGGGGAGGTGCAGGAGGTGCTGAGCCGCCTGCGCTCCGGCCTCTACTCGGCGATCATTGTGTACGATGAGAGGAGCCCCCGCGCCGAGTCCCTGCGGGAAGACAGCACCGTGTCCCTGGTGGTGCAGGCGCTGCGGAGGGACACCGATAGCGCGGACATTTGCCTGCTCAAAGGTATTTATTTCCAAAACTAAACCAAACAATAAAGTGCGGCTGTGCATGGTTTGGGTATTACTTTCAGAACGACTTTTACACCTCCCAAAACCTATCGGAACAATGGGCTGCTATATGTATCAAGGCAGAAGTGTGCAAGATGCCATTGAAGGCAATTTGATTTTTGTGGTTTGATCTACATACCTGGAACAATGGTTTTGCCCCATAATTGCACCACTTTTACCTTTACACATACACCCCTAATATGTATAAGGAGAGGTTAACCACAAAACTAGATGGGAACCCCAATAACTAGTGGTACTGTGCATGGTTTTCACTGTAACCCCAATAATTAGTGGCACTGGGCATTACTTTGTAGAAAGCTCCACAAGTAACTACACATACTTTGCAACAATAGGTTGTATTTATACTGTTAAGAAATGCTATTTAAAACTATTGGATATGTCTTGAGTTCGGGAAAGGCTGTTTCCATGATACTTTGGATTGGGTTGCTACTATATTTAATTCCTTTTTGTTTATTAACCAAAGCAAAAATGTATATAAGATGGCCACACTCATTACCTCCTATTACCATCACTGAATCCTGTAATTTATTTATAAGCTGTCAACGTATTGCACCATGCAGTACAATGAAATAAAAATAACTGTAAAATACTAAATATTTATACAATAGGTAATAAAGTCCCATCATTTGAAAATGACCTTTCTACTCTAAACTGGGTTACAATTCTATTTCACATGCAGTTAGCGTAAGGCGACAGTGATATTAATAATGGTATTCACAATACTGATGCTAACCTTTGTTTTATAATTATACTTTGGGTGCATATGTCCAGCCACCAAAAATACATAGTGCCAAATGTATTATGATAACACTACTATTGATATTTACACAGTGTTTTAGAAATACATTTCCCAAGTAATCCTGCAGCCATTAATGATAGTGCCAATAACGTATGTATTGTATTACAGTATATAGTGCCTTCCACTTGCAAAGCACATTGCAATTGTGCATCAGAGGTATTCATGCAGGCGCAAGTAGTAGATAATAAGCGTCTGATTTAAATAATAGTAATACTGACTTGTATTTACATAGAACCTTTCATTTACAAACTGCTGTGCAACTAACTATGTCAGGGGACACAAGAGTGTTATGAGTTTTTTTGAAGAAAACAAACAATTAAAGCAGAGCTACATGTTAATGTTTCATATTTCTTGACATAGTCGATATAATACATGCTTAACAATTAGACATTCTCTTCTTTCCAGAGTAGTAAATGGCAGCCATTTTATAACCCCTTAGAACAGTATAAGCCAAAATACCTGGGTCACAGAAAAAATAGCAAAAAAAAATCTTTGTACATATTGGTGACTGGTGATTTTTTTTTTTTAAATATCGGAACGGGATGCTTCTACATACATTTACTTACTGCGCAGGCATCACAGGGGTGCAGTTTAATGTGCTAGACCTGTACATAACCGAGATTCTTATCATACCACCCAAAAGCCTGATCACAGGCAAGGGGCCACAGCAAGAGGCTTGGCGTTTGCGGTCCTGTAATAGGAAAGCTGGACTGTTACATGCTATAACTCCAAAGGTGTTCAGATAGCCAGCCATATGTCTGCAACCTTCCAGATGTACAATAGATTTCAGCTTTGAGGTAAAGGCACCGGTCTTTAAAACAGGGTACCATTATTGCACAAAGCACAGACTGACCCTATGTGACTTTGGGAAAGTAACGTAGCTTTATTTTGCTTTTCTTTGGGTACTAAACAATAGATAGGTGCTTTTGTGGCTGTGGAAGCTATAATATGCTGTATACAGAACAGCATACTGTATACTGGCAGACAAACACATTCATGTATGGCCAGCAAGAGCGGAATCCTGTGCTTTATTGTGGTATTTTGAGCGATGGGAACATCATCAGACAAACATACATTTTATGTGATCGGAAAATGCTTTGGAATGGAATAAGAAAGGAAAAGAGGTTTGGGTTTAAGGTGATGTTGAGTGCAAACTAAGGTACATGTAAAAGTGCGATACTTGTAAAGCCAGCATTGATTATCAAATGTTGAATAAGCTTGTTTGCTGTACAAGTAATGGGAAGTCGCTTCATGTATAGATTATTAGAGACCATGAAACGGAATAATAAAGATATCGATTTGTGTATTTAGTGCCAATGTGCATGTTGATTACGAAAACAAAATAATATTAGTTCTCGCTTTGTTGGAAAGCTACCTTTCTTAGACCTTTTTTCTCTTAATATTGTTCATTGACATTGGGAAATGAGAGCCATATAATAATGGCTGCTTTATATTGGGTAGTATGCAACATGCATCATTTACTGGGGGAAAAATCAAGCGCTCAGGCTACCTTTAAAAAATATTTATAATTATTATTATGTTTTTTTAAGTGTTTATTTGCTGGTTGTACTTTGGAAATTACAAGCTTTGTCCAAAATAGTGGTGTAGAAATTATTAAATTCTGCACTTGACTGCTCTCTGATTTGAGTGCATTATTAATTATACAGATAATCAACCCTTCCCATTCATACAGAGGAAATCTAACAAATGTTGTACATATTGAATCCTTGTTAAAGCCGTCTGATGGCCTGTATTTCTTCAGTGGAAGCCGTAATTCTTTTTTCTGTTTTCGATTCAAAATTGTGGAAGTGCTTTTTGTTTACAGTTCCTTTGACGGTTTGAGCCGTGCATAGTTATCATACGTTCTTGTGATTTCTGAGCCTTTGTGTTCTGTGAATGAGCGTTAACAGCCCTTAACCCCACTCACCCTGGTATTATCCAATGAAAAGACACCAGAATTAGTGTCTTCCTTACAATCACAGAAATCCTGGATATATTGTATTGTATGTCTTTATTTATATAGCGCCATTAATGTACATAGCGCTTCACAGTAGTAATATAGATAGATAGATAGGATAGATCTATCTATATCAGCAAATTGATAAAGAACAGCATGTTTAGTTAACCTAATGAGTGCTGGAGGACTTTAGATTATACTGTATAATGCCCTGAAAGGTTTAATAAAAACCAGGATTCATTTTGGCAGCATGAGTTGAACAGAGAGCCTGCCTAGAACCCTTTCTGATTCCCTAATCTGTTGTTCATGGCGAGATCTGGGAGGTTAGATCTGATGGAAACAAAGACAATGCAGCCATGGTGTAAAGCAGGGGAAGGGTGTGCTTCAATTAAGCCAAAATCTATTAGAGTGGTAAATGCACCACATATGTAAAGGAATGTATATCATCATTCTTAAGTAACAGTGTTTATTATTTCACACAAAGCTCTTTTCTTTTTTTCTTAATGCATATTATCCTTCCAAACTGAGTCTGTAACTCTTGTTCGCGTACAATAATAAATATGTAGAATAGTCTAGGTTGCTTGTGCTGTCGACTCCCTGCAATTTTTCCTCCACATCAAACAGTACTTTTTTTAATGGCAAATTTAATTATATAGGATCATGCCTAAAGAAGGGACAGTTCATTTTAAAAGGTCATGTGCAAAATAATTAATGCTCTTTTTAAATAGTGCTAACTGCCCATTTCCACGCACCTACAATCTATAAATGAAGAGATTACATAGATTTATCTCTTTTGCCAACATGATATCTTTGTATATGTGTGTGTGTATATATATATATATATATATAAATATATATATATGTATATGTGTGTGTGTATGTATATATATATGTGTATGTGTGTATGTATATATATATATATATGTGCAGTGGTCGACAAATCACCAAAAATCTACTCGCCACACAAAAAAATCTACTCGCCACCTAGTACCAAACGTGTGCTGCTTGGGCCAATATTTACTCGCCCGGGGGTTAAATCCACTCGCCCGGGGCGAGCAAATGTATAGGTTTGTCGAACACTGTATATGTGTATATATATATATATATATATATATATATATATATATGTGTATGTATATATATATATATATATATATATATATATATATATATATATTTATTTATTTATTTCAGTTTGATGTTACTACAATGTATTATATCCATAAACAATACAGAATGACCCAGGAGTAGAGATGGTCGGACTGGTCCAAATCCCTTTCCCTGATATTCACCTGGCTCGTCAGACTAAATCCGATCCGCACGTTGAAATCAGAGTTCAGATTTCAGCAACGTTAGCTCGCACGGATTCTTTGAAATCCGTCAAATGGGGCTCAGATTTCTGGATTTTTATATAAAATCCGACGTCGGATTCACCAGAAATCGGATTCACCAGAAATCGGATTGGATCCCGTTTGGCGGACACTGATTTTCAGTAAATCGGAAAATAAATGGTAGATTTGCCTTTTTGAGACTGATGCGTGGAACTGGCAGATCTGCGGCGGATTCAAATTCGAGGAGAAAATCCGCTTATCCACCCAAGATGCAAGAGGGGGGGAAAAAGCAGAATATGCTGCAGTATGTCCAATCCGAGTATTTAGAAAATAAATGATTGCCAGTGCACTCACATATAAGATAAATATAAGCCTTTCACAATAAAATTGTATTGCAGTATCAATGTCAGATCTTCTCGTATGCCTCAGAATAGAGAGAAGACAAACATACAGTAGTATAACATGTTTTTACTATGCTATTTGAAAGCAGTAATCAGGATACACATTAGATTAGACATACTGTACTGCACTATATTCTCTTGTATCCTGGAAGAAGAAGCATTCCTGAGTGCGTCTGTATTCTATGCAGAGACACCCCTGGGGTTCTTTTTATTTTTTTTATGCTGGAGCTGCACCTTTCTAGGGCTGTAACCTGATTATAAAATTATTTTGCTCCAATATATTCACTACATATATTTATATATACATATAAATTCACCTTGTTCACTTTAAATAAAGACGAGGGCATGGTTGCACTGGTGTTTTTCGCTTTCATTCATCCGTCTATTTCATTCATCCTTAAACAATTTCATTATTTTTCTACCCACAAGGCTACTGTGCTCTGAAAACCATTCTATAGTAAACCCACCAACCCCATTGATAGCAGTGATGTCACTGTATACGCTTCTCTTTACCACATCCTCTCCCCCCTCCTTCCTTTTTTCTGTTCACATTCCTTTCATTCTTTCAGATTAACCTGGCTGAACCAGAGAAATACCAGGTTTTTGCTTTCCGAATTCAGTTCTTTCTATGGGGTGTTTTTTTCTTCTTTTATTCACTGGTCTTTGAAGAGTCCTTTTTACCCTTTAAACGGGTTAGCTATAGCAAAGGGTTTCCCACCTCTGTGTGTGAGTGCTGTGGAGCTATGGAAATACCCCCGGTTTTTGTATCTTGCATTTCATGCTTGACCATCTGACCAGTCAGCTGCTGCTGGAATGACACCATTTTGTCCATACCACAAAGACAATTTGCTGACCTTTGCTCTTCACTTGAATGTGTAAACTGCCTTTTTAAAGCAAAGTGAAGTAACCCCCCAAAAATGGAAATGAGCACTGCTGTCTATGGTGATGTTAACCTTTTCATTGCCAGATAGACCTTTAACCAGTGGTTGAAGTGGGATGGTACTAAGACGTAGAGAATAACACTGCTTTATATTTGATTAAAACCTAGAGTACCACTGCTTTATTATTTAATCACATACTCTACATAATTTTTAAAGACGGACATTTGTCCTGACTTTTTTTAAATTCTATATATTGTGCCTAAATCTTTCTGAAATTAGGTTGCAAAGCAATTTGCCCCAATGTTTAATAAATGTTGAATTTTTTCTTTGAATCTGGCACAGTATCACTACTTTTTTTGCCACTTTAACAAAACATTACTGTGCAATTTAAGGGGTTCAGTTTCAATATAGTATCCGCTTTTACAACTCAAAAACGGATGCAGCTCCCTTTTTGAATCGCGCGTGACCTGGCTATAAAGGGTTTCAACTGGGCAACAAATAAAACAAGAAAAATGAAGTTATACATGTAAATGGGATTCCTTACAAAGATTCAATTACCCTTGAAAGCATCAATCCGTGCTGCTCATTTATTCGTTTTTACATGACTTGAACCGGGGTGTGCCCTGGAGCTGAACCTATGCAGTCAAAGCTCTGGGGTCGCCCAGTTCCAGACATCTGAGTAATTGTATGTATGTAAGAATGTATGTTCTATCTACACAAGAATACTTGTCCAGTGGACACAGTATTGCAGGGGTGGTCACACTTATTAAACATAGCATTGCTATTAGTTCCTTTTGATGTTAAATGGCACTGCCCTGTAAGTACCTTTTTTATGCCATTCCAAACCCACTGAAGATTTTTGTCCTTGGTGAAACTATAACTTACCTAGATCTGTCACGTGATATGCTCCCACCTCTGCTGCCCTTACCTCTCAGGGATAACAAATAGGACAAACAGAGCATTCCCTCCTGAGGTTAAGGGAGAGGCCGTGGGTCATTGTGGGGCTAAGCAACTTTATTTATTGTGAGCCTCAAAGGTACAATCGCACATAGTCGGCCAGTTGAATTTCTTAGGGACCTCCTGAATATGAAAGCGTTTGACAATCAACTGTTTTCTTTACCCTTATCCCACACCCTGTCCTTATCAGAGAAACAACAACCTGAGAGAAAGGTTGGGGGATCCGGCTGTACAACTGTACAACAACTTAATGTGATATCACACAAAACCGAGCAGCCGGAGAAAATGAGACCCCAGCTAACTTTAACAAATACCTACACAAATGTATGAATTACCCAGGTGGGACTCCATAAACATGCTTCTGGAATTAGTTCACATTAGTCCCAGGAGATTTCCCCTATAAATAGTGACAATATGACGTGAGAAAACGCCGGAGACTGGGCAGTGGGGGGGGGGAGAGAGCAGGCGGGGGAGCAGGCACATTAAAGTTTGCCGCACCCCTGACTTAATATATAGTATTGTAGCATGTGAAGGTAATTCAAACATTAAATTCCCATTTTAACATTTATGTCTCTGTAGGTGTTATGTTACTGTAGATATAGGTGTTATGTTACTGTAGATATAGGTGTTATGTTACTGTTAGATATTCCATCACTGATGAAGGTAGAATATCTTATTGTAACCAAACTCCTGAACTGCCCCGTTGCCGTAATAGTCGCACAAATTTAATCTAAAAGCCCTTATTTGCCCACATATACCACAAGCAAATTGAATTGAAAAATTGTCTCCCAGAAAGGTACATTTCGAATTAACATTAGGCTAAGCTCTTCATCCACATCCCAAACAAATAAAATAAATATTGTTAGAAGAAGCTAAATTGAACAGATGAGATGGGCACAACCTTTTCATTTTCCCAACTGATGCTCCAGCTCATTATTTAAAAAGAAAGTGTGTGTGTGTGTGTGTGTGTGTGTGTGTGTGTATACACACACACACACACGTGTTGGAACCGAAACATTGAATCAATACATATTTAGTATTGTATTTGGAGTGCCTGCCGTGTGTGTGTGTGTGTGTGTGTGTGTGTGTGTGTGTGTGTGTGTATACACACACACACACACACACACGTGTTGGAACCGAAACGTTGAATCAATACATATTTAGTATTGTATTTGGAGTGCCTGCCGTGTGTGTGTGTGTGTGTGTGTGTGTGTGTGTGTGTGTGTGTATACACACACACACACACACGTGTTGGAACCGAAACGTTGAATCAATACATATTTAGTATTGTATTTGGAGTGCCTGCCGTGTGTGTGTGTCTGTGTGTGTGTGTGTGTGTGTGTGTGTGTGTGTGTGTGTGTGTGTGTGTGTGTGTGTGTGTGTGTACACACACACACACACGTGTTGGAACCGAAACGTTGAATCAATACATATTTAGTATTGTATTTGGAGTGCCTGCCGTGTGTGTGTGTCTGTGTGTCTGTGTGTCTGTGTGTCTGTGTGTGTGTATGTTTATAGCAGGAGCACCCAGACTGATCTCTACAAAGTACAGTGCCTTAGCACTCTACAATACAGGTGTGTGGGTGTGTATATATACACACCCACACACACACCTCGACAAATGCACGGGGCGAGTGCATTTTGGCTGATGTCAAGTGCTTACTTGCGGCGGCATCCGGCAGCGATCTCCGGCTTACCCTGCAGGTCCTGAAAAAATGGCCGCATGACGTCAAATAAAGCCACGTTGCCATGGCAATGGGATGCTACGTGACGTCACGCGGCACCGCGGCTTCCCATTGCCATAGCAACACGCCCATTTTTTTTCAGGGCCTGCAGAGGAAAGAGTACAATTTGCAGGGGAGAAGACGGAGATCGCCGCAGGTAAGTCGTGAGGGAGTTCTTTTGGGGGGGAGGGTGGGGAGTGGTTTTTCCCTAGTTTGTCGAGGTGTGTGTGTGTATATATATATATATATATATATATATATATATATATATATATATATATATATAAAAACAGAGCAGGAGGTGTGTGTGCGTGTGTATATGTATATATATATATATACACACACACACACACACACACACACACACCTCCTGCTCTGTTTTTTGATTGTGTATTCGTTTTTCATAGTGGCAAACCCGTGGGTGAAAATATGAATCACTCCAGCGATATGAATGAGATGGAGTCGGAAAGACTTCTCTCTGCAGGTCTGCTGGTGATAATTAATTGACGTGGGAAGATTGGTGGATGCAGTTGTAGTCTGGGTCCATTCAGAAAACTCTGAGCCACCCTGGGGAAATTAAAGCACAGCAGCTGTTCTTCCTACTCTCAGAGCTTGTATTTCCAGAAGTTGCTAAGGCGTTAATCCTGCCTCCCATGGGAAGAATATGGTGCAGAGATTTGCAAGGACAGGAGCGGGTTAATGTGCCATTTCTCTCACACACAGTCCATTCATATTTTCCTCATAGTTCATTCACAAATGAGAATGCTGCCCTCCGTTTGTTTTATATGGCCCTGAAGTTCTGCACTTTTACAACAGATGTCTGATATTCCACTTAATATTCTTGTGCTTCGGCTACCACTATTTGACTGTAAGCTCTTTTATCCTCGGATCAGGGCATGAGATTCTCTTTAATTCTTCACTTTATATGCCCACTTGTCATCAGCTATCTTGATGTGGTTCCCAGCTGGGACTATGCATTCTAGGTGCTCCATCAATATTAAGCCTGCCCATGGCAGACATCCACCCAGGAATTTGGTACCCTGGCTGGGACTTGCCGGCATATTTTATGCGCAGTCATGTGTATGCTGGAATAAACTCATAGTTACATATGTAAGACCATGATGAAAAATATTTCAGCAGACAGTGAGAAATATGCAGCATGTCAATGTATTAGCGTTCAAAAATAGCACCTTGAACATCACATGATTTAGTGTGTCATAAACTCTACTTAGATAATTATACAGTCCTCTTAGGAAAATATAGAGTACCATTGCCGACGCATTAAGTTTCAGGTACTTCTTCCAATTTTATTTAGGAGGGAGCCATAGAAAACCTTAAAATATAAAAACTCTTAAAATATATTAATATTAAATTTGTCCCTTTTGCTATTCTCATTAGAGATGAGAAAATTGGCATTTAATGCCTCATTTCTGTTATTTTTATGAGAAGAAATGTCATTTAAAAAGTAGTCAAAAGCTTACAAAAAAAAGAAAACAAGGTGCTATTTTATAGATGCCTAATCTCTATAAACCGCTTAAGAGAGGTTTTGTTTAAAATGTGCATTTTAACTTCTAGCAGTTCTTTCCCCTCCTTTTGTGCATATTTGCTTTAAACGTTGGGGATCTGAGCATCAGAGATGTTTTCACTGTAATCTATGCTTTTCTTACTATGCGCTTAACCTTTGAAGTACCGAAGGTCAGTAATATGCTGTGTGCCAGAGAGAGAGAGATTTTGAGGTCAGTGCAGCACCCTGAGGAAGGTCCCGTGTGTGGGTCCGGAACTTTGGGGATTTGTGTCTTTTCTACAATATATATTCTACAAATCTTAACCTGAGTGCTGTCTGCTGATTCCCGTGCGAACGGTATCGTATGTTTATCTACTTATTATGGAACATGCACCTACCCTATTATAGGTATAGTCCAATAAAAACATAAAACTGTGTGTGTATATATATATATATATATATATATATATATACATATATATATATATATATATATATATATATATATATATACAGTTTTATGTGTTTATTGGACTATACCTATAAAAGCATTAACCACATAGCATTATTATATGCTAATTAGTATGTGTTTTCTTTAAGTGCACTGCGGTAGCCTTTGCCTTATATGATATGTTGCTAGCAAAATTCAGCCTGAGTATATATATATCTTTACAGAAGCTGGACGCTAATCAAGATGTGCTTGTTGGCAAAAGACCCAGAGTGAGGTTGAAGCTTGTAAAGCCTAAACAATTATCATCACAGCCGGATATACAAGAGCATTAACAGAGCGTGTTGGGTGCGTTTTTTTTTGTTGTTTTTTTTTTAACTTGCCGGAACGGAGAGGAGTCTGTGCCCATGTATTTGATTTCAACAAAAAGTTCCTTTGCGGTCACTGATTATTTATTAATAGCTTAGAACTAGGAGGAAGAATCAAGTAATTATTAAAAGCTCATGTAATGAACTCGACAAGCGGTGGGAGTAGTACTATCTGTTTCTATGCAGTTGAAGCCTAACATTATTTTCTGTTTTCATATAGCTATTCACTAACATAGGAGGGAGAAAGAGGAAGAGAGATCAGTTATAAAAAAAAAAAAAGTGGAAAGGAAACAGCACTCTGATAAAGTCAGATGAGTCAAAAAAGGATTACCAGCACTCTTTTCCAATAGGAGGAGGGGAAGTGTGAGAGAGAGACAGAGAGAACATACACACACTATACAACATTGTGTTTCTTCCATAGTTTAAGATGGCCTTTAGAAAAGCTTTTAGTTTAACTCTGTGTGCTAGCAACAAAGACCATGGAACAGACAACACCACGTACGGCTTTTCTTCAGGGCTTGGTTCTGACCTGAACTCTACAATGTGTACAAATACAGCAGCTATCACCCAGTTATTTTGGTTAAGGCTAAATTCGAAAGCAAGCCTAGAAGGGTGCACATTAAGAATCTTTTAAGATTAGAAACGGTCATTACTAATTCATAAGGATAGAAACCGACGTACTAGAAGTTCGTTTTTGATGTTAGTTTATGTTGCAAAGAGGAAAACCACTTTTGTAATATTTGTGGTGCGACATGGTGGGGACATGTCTTCTATGTTCTCTACAGTGATCCTAACCTTTTTCTGTTGTGATGCAGCACATTCCAGATATCTCTTCCAGATAAGCATTTGTGGTTTCACTGTTACACCGTTTGTGTTACGCAGTCCCGTGTTCACTGTTAAAAAAAGAATTGATTATTGGGTATTGACAATATAAATTAATAGTGTGTTACCATTAGATTGCGATGATATCTCTAAAGAGAAAAAGTAACAATTCTTATGGTTATTCATCACATTTTCTTTTTATAAAGGGACTGAAGGAAGATGTATTTGAAGAAGCTGTACATAACCTCTACATATTGATTGTTTGTTTGTTTGTGTGTGTGTGTGTGTGTGTGTGTGTGTGTGTGTTGCGTAGTAGATATAGGACATGACATTATAAAAGTAGTTGCACCTGTAGCCTAGTAAACAAGGGTAAATATCTTTGTGTGTACAATTTTCAGAAGTATTGTTCTTTTTTGGCACGGAAAAGCAAACGTTGATTTTAATGTAAGTCCCCTTATGGTCAACAAAATAGGTTTGGAAAATAAATAGTGGAATGTAATAGCACCCAGTAAGTGCTACTACACTTTAGCTACTACAATTGCCTCTAAGTGTTATGCTGCCCAATGCGGTTCTGAAGAATGTGCGTATTATTTGGGCATGTTGGCTGCAAATGAATAAGATAAAATTGTATTAAACAGAACTTTCTATACTAAGTTGCAGTAAAAAAAAATTGGTGATAATTAATTGAACAACCCACCCTTTTATTTTCTACTCCCACCTACTCCCTGCCCTCCCCCTCTATACCCCTTCTTGGTTTTGTAACGTATTTTCTCCCTTCCCAGTCCTTACCGCCTGTCGTATTTCCTTGTAAATTGAAACTCTGAAATAAACAGATATATCTCTCAAATAAAAATATCGCTTGTGAGCACATTCACATGTCTTAGACAGGTCTGCAACCCTGCTTTTCACCATTATCACAGCGCTTCTACTGCAGCAAGGGATTCTGGGAATGCAAATGAGCACACAGTGCCACCTTTTGCCTCAAATCCATTTTTACATGGGTGTGTGTGTGTGTGTTTGTGGGTGTGGGTGTGTGTGTACACACACACACACACCCACACACACACACATGGCAATAGATGGTAAAGGAAAATAAATTGGTGTGGTTAGGAATGGCAATGAAATCATTTTAGTAGTCCTTTCCCCCCCTGCCCTAAGCCATTTTACTTAAAATATTGCAATTACCTGAATTGCACAAACAATGCTAAATGTAACTGAATGACCTAAGAATCTGTATAATATTCTTAGTTTTTGTGCTTTTGTTATGTTTTCAGGCTTAAATTTGCAAAGCAATTAAGTGTACATCATGGCCCCCTTCTCGGCGATCCGCCGATACGGCGGCACCGAGAAGGGGGCCGCCATGTTGGATAGTAAGACGCGCATGCGCAGAACGGGCAGTTTCGCGCATGCGCAGACCATAGGTCGCGCATGCGCACAAAGGCTAAAAATGCCGGTTTGCGCGTGGGCATAACTGAAAACTGCCGGATCCACTTTCCGGCGATTTTCACTATACGGCGGGCCCCTGGAACTGAACCCGCCGTATACCTGGGGCCCTCCTGTATTTTATTTTGACAGGTGGTTGTTGTTGTTATCTTTTATTTGTATGGTGCAAACATATTCTGCAGCGCAGTAAAATGTGGGAGGGAGGACAACAATATTGTATGACAAAATTGTACATATACTGTACGTTATGACAAGCATGGTAGAAATAGAATAGAACCCTTTGAGTGCCGAAGGGGCCTCGGCATTCATGATCATATGTTTGTTTCATCACTGATGACGGAAGGGGAGGAGGCATCCTCATTCCATTTCTCATCAGGGTAAAACGCGTCTCCCTAGCAAAACAAACAATTTGTTTTAAGTAGCTAATACGTCACGGCGCCCTTGGAGTGGCAGACCCCATGACGTTGTAGTTACGTTTTGGAGCACTCAAAGGGTGAGTAGTGAGAACTTTTTTTAAATTGAAGTAATGTATTACAAAATATTTTTAACATCTTAGATTTACAGACACTCCATACAATATGTAACAGGCAGTTTGTTATTAAAAATCATAGTTAGACAAAAGAATGCTCCACCTATCTTATCACCAACTTAAGGGTCAGTGTGACATGAAGACTGGGAATTTGCCCAGATCGTAAAAAAATACCCTTATTATGGAAAAACGAGCAGAGGATAAGAATATTTATATAAAATAAAGTATAAATTGGTTGCCAGCTTGTATAAGCTTTTGACTGAGCATGTATATTGGTACAAAATTGTGTGTTTAAAAGAGCATGCCAATGAAAAACAAACCCCTTTTTTATTGTTTACTCCTATATAAAGCAGGGGGTCTCCAAAGACCTCCTACTTCACTGGATACCTCAGAAGGTGCAGCCAGTACTTCCTGCAGTTTTGATGATGTCGCGACTCCCTATTAGCACGCGTGTTGTGGGAGCTTTAAACTTCCTGTTTCATACGCCTGTAATCATATTATCTGTAACTGTTCGGGAAATGTCTTTAAATATTATGTATAGCCCATTTAATGTAACCCATGTATTTGTCATCATAACTCTGTGCCCAGAACATACTTGAAAACAAGAGGTGACTCTCAATGTATTACTTCCTGGTAAAACATTTTATAAAAAAATAAATGTTTCCTTTTGAAGGGGACAGTACCGGGAGCACCCTTTTGAGGCCTGTAACTCGGGAAGCAGTGGGTTTCCGGTGCTGAAATGAATGAGGTTAAGCTCCGGATACCCCCTGCTTCCTATACAATGAAAAAAACCGAGAATGCCTATGCGGAACCAAACCTTTTTATCTAGTGTAACCTTTTCTCTGATTCTCTCTCGCTGCAGGAGGCTACGAGAGGTTTCGTTCAGAGTACCCAGAATTCTGTGCAAAAACAAAATCCATAAACACTATTTCCCTGCCTGCCAGCGTAGAGCCTGCCGAGATTGGCTGCAGTTCTTGTGGAACACCTTTGCATGATCAGGTAACGCTCTTTTTTAAAAACATTACACATTTATTTACCTGGTTATTAACTAAGTGGTGTTATACCATAGGACCCAGTCCAGCTTTTTGGAGTCTTTGGATCTTGCGCCGCTTAGTAAATTTGGGCCATGGTGTCTGAAATAGAACTTAAGGATGAGTCTGTGTCTCATTACTGTAATAGTGAATTGATACATGGCTACATTTTCTCTCCTTACACCCGAACTCGCCATAGGCCAAAGTAGAACTAATGTGTTGCAGGCTCCTCTGCAAGCGCAAGGGTTAATGTTTATTTTTTTAAATCTCCTAGTGGGCTGGTACATGCCAACAGTATGCTGCATATCTCCACTGGCATCTTGGGAGGTGACGGAAGCTCTGCGTTTATTTCTCAGCCTTTTTTGAATTTTCAGAATTGGGGTGGGAAATATAGCAGACCGGTTTCGTAAATATGTAGGACACAAATACTAGAAGGGTTTCTTAGAAACCGAGGGGGGCGCGGTGGGGGGGACAGTATTGAGGTATTCTGTTTATTCAGGCCCAGCTTTGCTTGAGTGACAGATTTGGCTTAAGTTTCTATCCTCACACCCAGTGTGTTTCCTCCCTGATCTCAATGAGAATTGCTTTGTGTTTCCTTCTGGTACAGGGAGGTCCCGTGGAGATCCTTCCCTTCTTGTACATCGGTAGCGCTCACCATGCTGCCAGAAGAGAGATGCTGGACGCCTTGGGGATCACAGCTTTATTGAACGTATCTTCCGACTGCCCGAATCATTTTGAAGGTCATTATCAATACAAATGCATACCGGTAGAAGATAACCACAAGGCTGACATCAGCTCCTGGTTTATGGAAGCAATAGAATATGTTGGTAAGTGTTTTTATGAACCTTGAATGGCCTTGCACAATGTTTCCTGAGAACCTGCAACAGATTTCAAAACACACAATTTGTTGTTATATAAATACATATTCTAAAATCAAGATTATGGGGGTGTCTTTAGCTGTGACCCCTTTTGGTCAAGCCCTTGAAGAAAAAAATTGTTATTATGACCATTATATTTAAAACCTGAGACAGAACATGAAACACAGACAGAGCTCAGTGCACATCCAGTGAAACTTATACACGGTACAGTGCCTAAATATACATGTATAGATATCTATTAAATAAAATGGTCTTTTAGTTTAACATTTTGGCCAAAGTGTTGTAAGCCCCTGAGCCACTACACGGCAGACCACATCTCAAGGGTCCCTAACACCAATATAAATTCTTAATAACCTGTGTATTACCAGGAAGAAGGGTTTATAATAAATCTGTCAAAATTAGTTGCATAGTTCTAAGTCTGATTGAAGCTTTTATTAACCTGTTCATTACCAGGAAAAGCACTTTGTATTAGATTTGTCACAATCATACTACAATTATAGTAAGCATTGGGGGACTTTTTACTTGTATGTTTTAAATGGTCCAAAAGTTAAAACTAGTTTTCATCGAAGTGCACAGCAATATAATAAACAGCAATTACAGGCCAGCAAATTACACAAGTCTCTTATAATGGAAGATTATTTTTATTTCATCCACTGCTTAAAAAACGTGGACTTAAAATACTTAAAATGTAAGTTAATCAAACCTCATCTGTCTCTATCCATTCCTGTGTTATAGATTCGGTTAAGGATAGCCATGGACGTGTTCTTGTGCACTGCCAGGCTGGTATCTCCCGTTCTGCCACCATCTGCTTGGCTTATTTGATGATGAAGAAGAGGGTGAAGTTGGAGGAGGCATTTGAGTTTGTCAAGCAACGCAGAAGCATCATCTCCCCAAACTTTAGCTTCATGGGACAGCTTCTGCAGTTCGAATCTCAGGTCCTGACCACTACCTGTGCCACAGAGGCTGCCAGTCCTTCCGCCACGCTGCGAGAGCGCAGCAAGCCTTCCTCCTCACCCACTTCTCCCTTTGTCTTCAGCTTTCCTGTGTCTGTAGCTGCCCCCAGCAGCCTTCCATATCTCCACAGTCCCATCACAACCTCACCCAGTTGCTAAAAAGCAAAGATGACACAAACTGACTTTAATCAGGCTCCGGCCTAGCTTGTTGGGCCCAGTTTGAGAACTTTTGTAAAGAGAGCTGAACTTACACTGAGGAAAATGCAAAAGCGAACTGCAATAAAGAAGTCCTTTTGAGAACTAACCCTAAAACCATTACAAAAAAAAAAACACGCAATAATGATGCACGGTTTTCCATCTCGGGAACTGTTGAAGGTGTATTTTTGTTTCCCTTTTACTATATATATATATATATATATATATATATATATATATATATATATATATATATATATTACACACACATACACCTTGTATTGTGAAGCTTTTAATAGCAAAGCAGCTTCACTAAAGTGTTTTTTCTTTTTTAAAGCTAGTAATTAAGTTTGGGAAATTTACTTCACATTTTTCCCAAAGTGCCTAATCTTGTTGTGGTCTTTTTATGTGTTTGAATTTCGAATAAGCAAGTAATTGTTTTAAAGAACATTTTATTTATTTATTTTTGCCTTGAAAGTTTTGTCCTCCAAAGTATCATAATGCAATAACAAAAAGAAGCAACATTTCGGGAATAATTATATATCTGTATTATATTGGAATTAAGAGCACAACAACGTAAAGGGTTACATTAAATATGTGCATTAACCATAGACAATATTGGTCTTTTCACTGCCAATTGGACTAAAATAATGAGCTGGCAGTGGAGAGGTATTCTGTCTTTAATTCCACAGTATTCCAAAAGTGATTGATAGTATTGTCAGTAAGATTTCCCTTGCACTAATATGCGTATTTGATGATGGGTATGAGGTTTTATAGTGTGGCGTTGGTTGGCTCGTTCTTCTTAAACAAACTTCCAGTATGTAGTAGCTAGGTGTAATTATTGGGTCCCAATTTACTATGTACTCAAAGCGTTTGTGTTCACGGGATCAGTGCCAGATTTGACCTTTGCCGTGTAGAAATCATGTAATCTCCTTTTACTAGAAACTGTACAATTTGAAGTGAGGTGTGTGTGTATATATATATATATACACACAGAATTTATTAAGGTATTGTAGAGATTAGCAAGGTCCCCAGTATTCAAATCACCATATTTTTACATCATAATCTTAAATAGTGGATCAACATTTCTTTTGAGAAGGTGCTTATTTATTACACATACCTATGTGTGTGTGTATATATATTGACATATGTATACATAATTTATATATTGCATATATGTAGTAATCAGTTTGACAGTATTTTATCCAAATGTCAAATTTGATATATCCACTGATTTTTCTGCTTTAACATGTTGTTCCTTCCTCTGCTGGCCTACTTAAATCTTTTTTTGACAGAGAGATAGGAAAGCTGTAGCTGATGTTGCAAATAAAAGTTGTGCTGGGCTAGTTAGTATGTTAAGCTCTTTAACATAATTTTTGCTGTACAGCCAAATCTCTTGACTGGTACAATGTCCCCCCGCAATGCATTTCTGGAATCTTTTCCAGCAAAGTGGTTAAAACCCAACTTCTGGAACAACATATGTAATACCGCATGGCAATGGACATATATGGAGCTTATTACCTAATTTTAATGAGGAAATCTTCAGTTTGTAAGTGGCTTAAATGAAGTAAATGGAAAGTGTTGAATAGATTCCATTAACTGCCTAACCAGACCTAATGTTATTCGTATACCCCAGATGCTTCATGTCATATATGACTTGATGGGAACCAGTGCGAGATTTACATAAAGTCTTCATTCTGTTTCATACAGAAGTGTAAAACGACAGATAATCAATCTGACCAATCAATGTACAGATTGTTTCTGTTAATGCATGTAGATGGCAGTCAAGTCATTAATGTAGCTATGTGTTTAAGATACAGGAGGTATATAGGTGGTTCAGAGCTTATTCCAAAGAATGTAATAGGGGCACTAGGAAATATATTAAAGTTTGCTCTGGAATTTAGCATGGTGTGAAAAAAATATTCCAATTCTTTTTTTGCTTGTGGTTTTCCAGCTGAAATCATCAGTATATTTCTTATTGATTTAAACTCTTGAGAACGTGAGAAACTTTGATAAATCCCCTGTACTTATTTTAAAGTTGGAAGAGTAGCCACAGACTCGCAGGAACAGTAGTAGGCTCCTTTATTTATTTATTTGAATCCGTTTGTCAGAGTTGGTTGATTATAATGTACCAATAAGAGGAGACTGAATTATATCACCTATGCCCCTTGTGTGAGCGTATAGGATGATTTAGGCAGGCTGTTCAATGTACAGACCTAGCCAGATGTCCCAGAGTGCCGCGGGACAAAAGAATCATTTCACGGCTGCTCTGGGGAAGTTTAGATCTGCGGACAGCTGCAGTGACTCTGTTTCTATATCGACTGCCCGCAACTTGGGAATGCAGCGGCCGGTTTTACGCAATTCTCATGTCGCGGCGGGAAATGACTGTGGCGACATCTGTATATGAAGACATTTTGTTACAGTGATACGTCTTCTGTGGTTATTAAATGAGCCAGTTTAGGAATATCTATTTATCTTCCAAACTGAATGCCACAAGACAGCAACTGCTTTGCTGATGTCATCCAACCTTCCAACAGTTCAGTGAATTAGAAGATGTAGGTATATTTTTTTTTGTTTTTTTAAACTGGGCACATTTCAGCAAGAGATTTTATCACAGCCGTGCAGCAGGAGACTTAATCTTGAGCAACGGCTCACAGGCTGAACCTCTGTGTATTAAACCCTTCAGTGCTCGAGGGGCACTGCATACCGAGCAAGGCGTTGCATCCATCTGGCTCTGGAGAGGCAAGATAATGTGTTCCAATGTTATTAAACCACACGGTTATATTATTGCCAATGTCATGTTTATTGGCCAGGGTGGGGTATGGAACATTATTTTGGGACTTGGAAAAAAAAACAACTAGCTGGGTTTGTCATGAAGCACAAATTCAGATCTTTTAGCTGGACTGCAGGTTTCTCCTTAAGCGTGAATACTGAAAGCAGACATGACACAAAGACCCATTTTATATTACCACTTCTTCTGGTGTTAGGTGCCAGACTTTTATTTTTTTTTTTTTTTTGTACCAGCACAAAAACTTAATGGTGTTTTCTGCACTATAACGTGTGACTATATTGCTAACTGGCTCTCCAAAAGTAAGTGGTGGAGCTTCACTGGAACATATCCATTATATGTGGGGATTAGTCTTTCGAACTGGAATTATGTTATTATAAAAGCAATGCAATAGTGTATTTCTATATTTTATTGTAAAGAACCTCATCTTTTTAGTGATTATTTTTATTTCTTAATCCTGCAAACAGGGCAGCTGTATGATGTGTGTATATATATATATATATATATATATATATATTTGTTTTCTGATTTTAATTTAAAAATGTTTGTTTTATTTATTGCCTGAAAGATTGAAGAAAAATTAAAAAAAAAAAGTGATTCAGAACCAGAAATCCACTGTGGGTGTGTGTGTTATTGTATATGAAACTAGAATTAACACCAGGCACTTAGGTCCATACGGTGCTATTCCATAACACTGCTTCTAACATCAGAAGGCATCTTATGGCCCATTCAAGGGGAATGGGTTTGTAAGGTTTCCTCCAGCGCATCAAGGTGTTTTATTTCCTCGTAGGCTTTTATTCAATATGCAGTGAAGATGCTTTTCTGAACTCAATTAAAGTAAATGAGGGTTACAGACTTCCCTGACGTGGAGATGTGGCTTCCCCACATATTAAATAAGAGCCTTAAATTCTGTGCCTGTTAAATGGTTGCTGCTGTCTGAAGGTGTATCCTGATCGCATACCCTACTAGTATTTACATCTTAAAAGCTATTGATGGCAACACAATTTTTTTTTTCTTCCCCCAAGGATTGGCTACCGTATGTTAATGGGAGTTTCACTGCGATTAGCCACTTCCTCGCTTACAGAATCGCCTGCCACAGGCCTGATTTTAATATTTTCGAAACAGACATTGACATAAATGGCATTTTTGGGGCTGATTACATAGGATGTTCCTGAGAATATTTAATCATGCCCTCATCTTAATAAAATGATACACCGTCAATTTACCATCAATTTAACTCAGACTGTCTGGGTTCTTAATACTTAGCCCCCTTTGTATTAGAGTTGGAGAATCAGACAAAAAAAAGTCTTGTTTCCTTGAGCACAAACAGCTTTTTGTTAAATCATTAACATTTTTGTCTGAATAGTCTATCATAAACTGTATATTTCTAGCGAGAGCATGGGAGGAAAAAGTGACGGTACTGCACATCAACTCATGAAGCACACCCGAAATGCCCATCAGGATTAGCTGATTACTGTGTTTATCCTGAGTCGGGGAATTATGTAAATAGTGTTTGGAAAGTTATGTTAATGCCTTCAGTAATAATTTGCAGAGTACTAGGTACACATTGCTTAGATCAGTGTTTGTTAACCCTCCTTTCCAGACCCCAGAGCAGATTTTAGGAATAATCATCCCTTACGCTGCCCTCCGGACATTCCCTTAACACCACAAAGACTGGCAATGTAGGTGCACTTCGGACATTCACAGAATGGGATTTTGACTTTTTGCTCATTCTGTAGGGGGAAATCGGGTTTACCACCACTACTATATCAGAGTCGTAAACATGATCGGAATGGAAATGGAAGGTGCTCTCCCGGTGTTTGCATCACTCAGAGCTGTGCCATGCCCATGTGATTAAGAGTTAATTTCCAGGCACACATTTTAATTTATATGTAAATGTGGGATTCACTGATTATCTCTAAAATATGAATGACGTCGCTGGAGTGTCCCAAGAGGGCGTTGAGAAACACCAATTCATTTAAAACATTTAAAGAAATATTGTGGCCCCTTAAAAATTATTTGGTTACTTTGCATAACCCAAGCTCTTATCATACATACATACAAATGATATTGCTGTGGTAGGCCTATTTTTGTTATGTAACCTTTCTATATTATTTTAAAATTATAACATATTTTGTAATCTTGTAGAATTATTTAGTTTAAAAAAAATCATGGCAAATTAATATGGTGTTTTGGAGAGAAAGTAAAATATCCTCAATTATCAAATTCTTCTCTTTGGAAGCCCTGATAGCAGCCAACAGAATCCCAGGGTCCATGGAACACAGCTTGAATACCAGTGGCTTACAGAATTTGCAGTGGAAAATATCAGTGACAATAAAACTCATGCAGTTTTACACGGTCTACCCCGCTAAAATCTGGGTTCAGCATAATGGCAGCATGTTTCACTACTTTTTTTTTTTTTGCAATTTAAGTTTTTTATTTTGTTCAGATAATAATTTACATACAGTGAGTAAGATAACAGCGAAGTACAGATTCGGCTTACTGCATGTGTTATTACTGATTGTGAATGAATAGACAACTATGGACAGACTGGGTAAACAGACAGACAGACGGGGGGGCTTCCGGCCAGGGGGTGGAGGGGGGAGACTATAGGGGGGATGGGGGTGCGGGGTGGGGTTCTCAGATGGTTCCGCCTCTGCCTCACCTTCGCTGGTTCTCTGCGTCTGGGGAATCTTTGCGTACCCCGTAGGGCAGCCGCATATCAGCTGTTATGCCCTACTCGCTCTCCTATAGGTCTCATCTGGGGTTCCCTGGGGGGGATTATCTATGTGTGTCCTGGACGTCGTCCCAGGGCACTCACTCATGAGAGAACGCATTTTCTCCTATTAAAGCCAAATTGTGGTCCTTTCCACTCCCTGGATGTCTGTTTGTGCTAACCATGGTAGCCAGACTTTTTGAAAATTTTCACCAGTGTCGTTGACCAAACTTGTCAACTTCTCCATCTGGCATACTGTCCAAATTCAGTTTCTAATGTTTGTAATTGGCGGGATTGTATTCTGTTTCCATCGTGCTGCGATCTCCCCCCTAACCGCCATAGCAAAGTGAGCTATCAGTTTGTTTTCTCCTTTGGTGAACCCATCTGCTGGTCTGTTCAGGAGGAACAGCCATGGGTCTAATGGGACGGGGTTACCTGTAATCTTATTCAACCAGCCTTAATTGAATCCCAGACTGGGACGATTTTGGGGCAGGACCACAGCATGTGTAACAGGTCTGCCTGCTGTCCACATTGTCTCGGACACAATGGGGAGTAACTGGGCAGGAATTTAGCTAGCTTTGTGGGAGTGTGGTACCATCGCATCATTACCTTATATGCGTTCTCCCTTAAGGTTGTGCATATAGAACTCTTGGAGGTCGCCGTCACTATTTTTGTCCAGTCTTCCACCTCTAATTCCTCTCATAGGTCTGTCTCCCAGTTAGTCATGTATCTTGTTTTATCCTTCACTGTCATGCTAGAACCGGTTACCTCTTTGTACATCTGCGATGTGAGTCCCGCTGTGTATGTCCCTGATCGACAGAGCTTTTTGAAATTCGTCATGGGGGTCTGTGGCTGAACTTTTTGATAGAACGCCCTGATCTGGAGTTACCTAAAGATCTCGGCATTAGGGATGTTGTGGTCCGATTTGACTATCTCGAATATTTTTATGCCTTGTCTCCCCTCCAGATCTACCAATCTCGTTATACTTTTTTGTTTCCAGATAGAGAATTCCGTATTGGACTGGCCCGGAGCAAAGAGTGGGTTGTTCCAAAGTGGCGTCATGCCCGACGCCCTTCTAGTCAGTGCGCATTTGAGCCTAGTACCCTCCCAAATCAAGAGCGAGTTGGTCATTGAGGATAGCGGCAGTTTGGTGCCTCTACGCACCTTTTTGGGGTACCAAATCAGATGCTCCAGGTCTAATGGGGAGCATGCCTCTCGTTCTAACGCGACCCATCTTTTAGAGTCTGGGTTAGTGTGCCATTGCACAATTTGACATAATTGGGCCGCCTTGTAATATGACAACAAACAAGGTACCGCTAGCCCTCCCGCCACCGTTTGCGCATTATTTGTTTGCTCACCCTCGCCTTCTTTCCTCCCCAGATAAATTTATCTATCTCGGTTTGGAGGGAGAGAGTGTCCTTCAAGCCTAATGGCACTGGAAGGGTTTGGAAAAGATACAGTAGGCGAGGGAGCAAATTCATTTTAACGCAGTGGATTTTGCCAATCCATGAGATTTTATTTTTAGCCCACCTTTTGATGTCCTCTCTCAGGGTCCGCATCAGTCGCGGATAATTCGCCTGATAAATTGTGTTATATGTCCGGGTGATATTAACCCCTAGGTATTTGATTTGTTGTTGTTGCCAGCGGAAGTTGAAGTTGAGGGCAATTAGCTTTTCAACATGCTTGGGGAGATTTATGTTAATAGCCTCCGACTTGCTCTGATTAATTTTGAACCCGGAGACCCTATTAAAACGCCCCAATAGATCGAGCAGGTTTGGTAAGGAGGTAAGGGGCTTGGATATCGTCAGGAATACATCATCCGCATATAGTGCCACCTTATGCGACTGGTTTCCGATGTCAATACCTGTGATGTCTTTGCTATCCCGTATCTGGGCCGCCAGCGGCTCCATACACAGTGCAAAGAGGAGGGGGGAGAGCGGGCATCCCTGTCTCGTTCCGCTCTTAATTTGGAAGGGATCCGAAGTGAATCCCTGATGGGTAACCCTTGCCGACGGGGCCGAATAGAGAGCGAATATAGCTTTTATCAATTTGTCTCCCATGCCAAACGCCCCAAGCGTGGCTTCCAGATATGGCCAGTCTATCCTATCAAACACTTTTTCCGCATCCAGACTGAGCGCTATAACTGGTATAGATTTGGAATTGGCTATCTCTATCAGATCAATAATTCGTCGGGTATTATCAGATGCTTGTCGACCCTGGATAAATCCGACTTGATCTGGGTGCACCAGTCTGGGTAGGATGAGACTCAATCTATTGGCCAGTAATTTGGCGTAAATTTTGATGTCCGAATTAATCAGGGATATAGGTCTGTAGCTTTTACAGTCCTGGGGGTCTTTCCCTGTCTTATGTATTACTGAAATGGACGCTTGGAGCATCTGGCTAGGGAATGGGGACCCGTTCAGCACTTGATTAAACATACGGAGGAGATATGGGGCCAATTGTTTCCTAAACTTTTTGTAATAAAGATTCGAGTATCCGTCGGGACCCGGGGCTTTGGACAATCCAATATCTTTATTAGTCCAAACTGTATTGGTAAATAGTTTCATATATCAACAAGTCAATGTAAAACCTCAAATGCATAAACCTAACCTATAACATTGAAATCCCTCAACGTGACCCCGTCTCCCCTGCAATTCCTAACTAACGTGCCGCTTGGAACAGCTGATCTCTTTCTAGCCCTATATTAAGCCCGTGATCCCCTCTGTATCTCCAAGGTATGTCCCTGTCCCATCTGAGCTTTGGCACCAATGCTGCCCCCCCCTTGCTATGTCTATGCAACCTTCTCTTACTCTGGGTCTTTCTACCCTCACTTCCCTTTATTCCTCTAATGTCTGCTCTTAAGCCCCTTCCTCTTCTTCCCCTTCCATCTCTGTTGCTAGCTCCCCTATTCCACTGCCTCCTCTTCCTGATCTTACCTCTCATTCCTCCGCTAGTACCTTAACCTCTATCTCCCCCCCCCTCCCCCTCCCTAATCCTTCCGACCCCTACTCCTCACCTTCTATCTTAGTGGTGCCCCTCTCTTCTGCAGCCTGACCTACGCCTCTCCTAGCGCTATCCTGTGGGCTCTCCTACACTAGTGCTAGTGCCTGTGCCGCTTCTGTCAGCGTATCTGAAGTCCTCTTCCTTCTCCTGCCGCTGCCCGTTGCTTTCGGTGTGTTTTGCTGCCTCACTTCCGCCTCCCTCCTCTAGCTCCCGCCCCTTCCGGCTCATCCGCAGTGGTCGCCATCTTGTGGCTCTGCTCTGGGTTCCTGTCCCTCTCGCGAGATGTGGTGCCTCCTCCCCTCCGACGTCATCCGTTTCCGCCTCTTTCGCAGTTGGACTCCGGAGCTGCTCCAAGATGGCCGCTAGTCTCTGTCTGCTGCCGTCGGGGATCGAGGTAAGTGTGGCAGAATTGAATTTGGGCCTAGGCGCTTCGGGACATTGTTAGGGATGTCGTGAGGGATGTAGCTGGTGTATCTGATGGGGAGATCTTAGGGGGACCACAACGGGTGGCCTGTTTGAGCGGGGAGGGGGGGTCAACTATAACTGGTAGTGAGCAGAGTGCCTCTGACAGTCCATTTAACGGGGGCTGCGGGTTTGCCTGTTTTTGTCAGATCTACCTGCCTCACGCCATGTTGGGTCTGGTGCTGATCTGCTTCCCGCCATTTCTTCTGTGATCTTGTCCTGTAGGCCCAGCTTAGTGAGGAAGTCCCCTCCATCTTCCGCCCTCCTTATCGTCGTAGATGCCCCGTTCCTGGAGACTAGGAGGCCAAATGGGTAAATCCATCGGTATTTAACCCCTTCATCCCTGAGGATTTTAGTGATTGGGGTAAGTTGCTTCCTTTTCAGCAGGGTGGTGGGGGAGATTTCCTGGAATACCTGGATTTTATGTGACTCGAATGAGGGATTGTTACGAGTCATTTGACAAAAGGATTCCTTTATTTTGAAGTAGTGGAAGCGAGCAATAATGTCTCTCGGGGGGTCTCCCTGCTGTGGCCTGGATCTAAGGACTCTGTGGCAGCGGTCTAATTGAAGCTCCTGTGCCGACTTGTCAGGCATAAGCTGGGTCAGCCACCGGCCCACGAAGTCTTCCGGATCGGGCTCTTCCTCTGAGACCCCCCTTATCCTAACATTGTTGCGTCGCTCCCGGTTCTCTGAGTCCTCCTGTTTGTCTAGGAGGTCGCGGATGGTGTCTTTGACTTGAGACAGTTGCATGTCTGTTTTATGGAGGGACTTAATGGTTGAGTCTAGCTTCCTTTCTAGGGAATCCGTCCGGGCTCCGATGCTGCCAATGCATTTTTTAATGTCCGCACAGAACTCTTGCATGTCCCGACTCCGCATAATCTGATTTCCGCGGTCATTGTCCCCTTCTTCCTCCGAGTCTGATCCGCTTGGCGGGGGGCCTTCATGGCTTTTGGCGCGCGCCTGTTCCCCCTTTCCAAAGTAGTCTGTCAGCACCGTGGAGGGGCGCTTTGAGCGTGTCCCCTTCGACATCCTGGGGGTATCCGGGGGCTATGTGAGCGGTTTTGGCGAAAATCGGGTAGGTTTTAGTGCATTTATTATTTATTTCTTGTCAGCTGAGAACGGAGCTATGAACTTAAGCGTCTATTCAGTCCGTTGTCGCGCATGCGCCTCATGTTTCACTACTTTAATGAAATATTAAAAATATTTTTCTTTACATTTGCCTGAGCAACAATTTCTGATATTTAATAGTTTATTGCCTTGTACATATATAATCTGATAGGCAAACGCTTATAAAGGTTCCATGGTAAAATGGATAAGAAGCAAAAGGTGACACTGTGCTCATTTGCATGTCATTACCTTGAATCCCTGTGGATTCAGTGGAAGCATTGTTTGTTAGGAGATAATGGTGAAAAGCAGGGTTGCAGACGTGAATGTGCTCACAGGTGATATTTTTATTTGGTGTAGATGTATAAAGAAACATACTCTAAATGTTGCATATTTGCTTAAAATGAATGTAGAGTATATATCCTTCTATCTTTCCTTTATTGCATAAACTCGTACATATATTCAACTCTTGCCCCTGCTCTGGCACATTTCCTTCATGCAGGATGCAATAGTCACACCTGTTCTCAAGAATTACACACACTTGACATTTATTAGCCACTCAAACTATTGACCTCCCTTCTGTCCCGGTTTCCAAACTTCTTTAATGGGAAGTCTTGCCTTGGATAAAAGTGAACTAAGAACATTGGCCAAGTTTTTTTTTTAATTATTGGATAAGTTAAATATTTTTTAATATATTTTTTTAAACTGGTAACGTACATGGTAAACAAATTAATTTACAATCTTTAACTAATGCCTGTTCGTGATAAAAAGAAAAGAGTTTTGTTGAATTGTAAACTTCAGAACATGCTGCATTTTTTTTTAAATTACAGGTTTGAAGCAGGGGGTCACTGGAGGGTCCCCTGCTTCCAAAGATACTTAATTCCATAGGTGCTGCCTGTATCTCTGTGAAGATTAAATGTCCCGGTCACACTGGCCAATTGGAATCCGTAACGGATGACATCATGGCTTCCTATTGGCCCGTCTGATGTGGGACATTTAAAGCCGCCATTATGTTAGTGCACAGTTTCTTTGACTGCAGAGATACCGGCTCTGCTTTGGAGGTAAGTATCTTTGAAAGCAGGGAGTCCCCGGTGCTGAAATAAACACAGTTCAGCTCCGGAGATCCTCTGCTTTAATCCTGCAATAAAAAAAATGTAAAACCAAATTCAACCACAATGCAGACTGTTATGCTGCGTTAACATGTCTTTTATAAGCATACAATTATTCTCGACCTGTGTCTTTCTGTGCAAACTGGGACTATCCTTGGTAGACCTTGACATTTGCTATCTTTAGTCAAGTATCCCTCTATATGCAGACAACACACAGGTTAACCTAACAGCCCAGAACCTCCTCTGCACCGCCCCATCACAGGTATCAGAATGCCTCTAGACAACATACAGTACAGTGGCGAGAAAGTTTGAGAACCGCAATAATTATGGAAATTCCATAGTTTCCCATGATAACCTGGAATCAAAACCAGTCGTTTCTTAAGTATCCAATAGGGTTTATATTAACCAATTCCATGTCTTTTGAAACAAAATTTTGTATGAATAAGATAAACAATGAGACAAATTATTAAGTCAGTGTATGTAAAAAAAAGTAAGTGGAAGCCTGGTTTTATCAGCTCAATTAAAAGGGATAATTAGAATCAGGTGTTTCAATAATTAGGTATATCTTCAGGGGTTAGTTTGGGAGGCCCCATCCTATATAAAAAATAGAAACTGCGAGTTTGGTCTTCACCATACAGGTGTGTGGAAACACATTATGCCACAACTTACCAAAATATCTCCAAGAACAAACCGGCAAATCCAGGAAGTCACAAAGAACCCCAGAGTAAATGCAAGGATCTGCCTAATGTGAGTGTTCATGACTCAACTATCAGAAAAAGACTGAACAAGAATGGTGTTCATGGAAGGTTCGTCAGGAAACCACTACTCTCTAAAAAGAACATTGCTGCTCATCTGAAGTTTGCCAAAGAGCACATAGATCAGGCCTGCACAACTCGTAAAGTGAGAAGGGTCAAACTGCTCCAAAGAAAAAAAAATTGGGCCGCACGGGTAAAATCATCATCACCATCTTTCCTCCAGCACCTCATCACCATCATCCTCATATCTCCCCCAGAACCCCTCACTATCAACATTTGTGATATTCTCTATCTATCTCTCATACCACCATCTCTTCCCCTCACCCACACACATAATACTCCCATCTCTTCCCCTCCACATCAAACACACAATACCCCCCTGCACACAACACACATCCCACCCATCCTGCACCTCACATCCCTCTCCCCCTTGCACCTCACATTGCTCTCCCCCCTTGCACCTCACATCACTCTCCCCCTTGCACCTCACATCACTCTCCCCCTTGCACCTCACATCCCTCTCCCCCCTGCACCTCACATCCCTCTCCCCCCTGCACCTCACATCCCTCTCCCCCCTGCACCTCACATCCCTCTCCCCCCTGCACCTCACACCCCTCTCCCCCTTGCACCTCACATCACTCTCCCCCTTTGCACCTCACATCACTCTCCCCCTTTGCACCTCACATCTCCCCCCATGCACCTCAAATCACCCCCCATGCACCTCAAATCACCCCCCTTGCACCTCAAATCACCCCCCCTGCACCTCAAATCACCCCCATGCACCTCCCATCACCCTCCCCCCCTGCACCTCACATCACCCATCACCCTTTCCCCCCCTGCACCTCACATCACCCATCACCCTCTCCCCCCCTGCACCTCACATCACCCATCACCCTCTACCCCCTTGCACCTCACATCACCCACAGGGCCACCAACAAAAATCATGGGGCTCGGGACAAATGAAAGGAGCAGCCCCCCCCAGAACCCATAGCGCCCCCCCTCCCGCCGAAACCCATAGCGCACCTACCACGAAAAGATATCTTTTAGCGCGCAACTTTTACTTAACTGTTTTCTTATTGTGATACAGAAAAAAACATTACAATGCATCCTGTTTATTTTTTATATTTTCAACAAAAGACATGTGACTGCCTGCCTGGGTGGGTGAGTGGGTGAGTTGGGTGAATGACAGTTGGGTGAATGATGGTGGGTGGGTGAATGGCGGTGGGTGGGTGAATGGTGGTGGGTGGGTGTTAGACAGTGACTGGGTGGGTGTTAGACAGTGACTGGGTGGGTGGGAGACAGTGACTGGGTGGGTTGGTGGGTGACAGTGACTGGGTGGGAGAGAGTGACTGGGTGGGAGAGAGTGACTGGGTGGGAGAGAGTGACTGGGTGGGAGAGAATGACTGGGTGGGAGAGAGTGACTGGGTGGGAGAGAATGACTGGGTGGGAGAGAGTGACTGGGTGGGAGAGAGTGACTGGGTGGGAGAGAATGACTGGGTGGGAGAGAGTGACTGGGTGGGAGAGAGTGACTGGGTGGGAGAGAGTGAATGGGTGGGAGAGTGTGACTGGGTGACTGGGTGACAGTGACAGGGTGACAGTGACTGGGTGGGTGACAGTGTGGGTGGGTGACAGTGACTGGGTGGGTGACAGTGTGGGTGGGTGACAGTGACTGGGTGGGTGACAGTGACTTACCTTGACCGGGTGGGTGCAGCTTGCCGCTGGACGCTTTCCCCTCCTGCCCGCGATATCCCTGCGGCAGCTGCCCGGGACGGGAGTTCGGCTTGGGGGCGCGGGGGTGGGCTTGGGGGGGGGGGGGCACAGGAGGTGCGCTCGTGGGGTGGGGCCACGGGAGGTGAGCTCGGGGGGATGCAGGAAGCTGGCCGCGGGGGGGGAAAGCAGGCCGCAGGAGGAGCTGGCTGTTACTTCCCCCTCCGTCCCACGTTAAGAGAGGGAGGGGGGAGCGGGCCCTGCGCATGCGCGCCGGGACCGCGGGGAATCACGCCATTTTTTTATTAAAATTTCTTTAATTAACTGGCGCCCGGCCGGAGTCATCGCGGGCCGCACAGAGAGGCCAGGCGGGTTGCATGCGGCCCGTGGGCCGTATGTTGTGCAGGACTGAAATAGATGATCCACATTATGTTTGCCAAAAACGAAACACTGCGTTCGAACAAAAGAATCTCATCAAAACGTCAAGCATGGTGGGAGTGTGATGGTTTGGGGCTGCTTTCCTGCCTCGTGACCTGGACAGCTTTCCATCATTGACACAACCATGAATTCTGCATTGTATTAGAAGATTTTAGAGGAGAATGTCAGGGCATCCGTCAGTGAGCTGAAGCTGAACCAAAAGTGGGTCATGAGTTGAAGTAGTTCTGTAAGGAGGAATGGACCAAAATTCCTCAAAACCGATGTGAAATACTGAACAGTTACAGGAAACGCTTAGTTGAAGTCATTGCTGCTCAAGCGCGTGCCAACAGGTAATGAATATAAAGGTTCACATACTTTTTCACACATGGATATGAATGTTGAATCATTTGTAGATAAATAACTGTTGAAAAGTATGTTTTTGTGTCATTTGTTTGATCAGCTTATCTTTATCTATTATTAGGACTTAGATTAAAATCTAATAACATTTTAGGTTTGAAATATGTGAAAATCCTAAGTGGTTCACAAACTTTTTCTCGCCACTGTACATGGTGCTTGATGATCACTCACGGTCAAAGAAAGAACTCTGCATTCTCCCACCAAAACCAGGACATACTGCCCCCTTTTCTGTCAAGTGAATAACAACATTATCATCCATTTATATAAACACATTGCCCGTTCTATTGTCTCCTGCAACCCTTTATATTCCACAGCTTCATGTCTTTGTCACTATGTAACAGGACATCCTCCTAAAACAAGAAGAAGCCGGCACTGCAGAGGTCTTCATGCAAAAAAAAGGAGAATTTTAATCTGCATAGATCAACGTATCGGTCAAACACACTGATCTTTGTGAAGATAGTAGGATGTGTCCTGTAGTATAGGTCTCCCCAGCGGGGGATAATCGCTGTGCACCTGAGGCAGTTACATAAATCCACTGAGGGCACCTAATTCTTTCTTCTTTTGTTTTTATGTAAGACATTGAGGAAACTAGGCACTATAGAAATAAGAACATACATACAATGATCATCAACAAAATATTTTGCATTGGAGTGTAAAAACTTAAACTATAATGGATGAATTCAAATGGCATATAGATGCTTGCAAAAAGATATACACAACTATAAAAATAGGTCTTAAATAGTCACCAATTAACAAACAAACCCTTAATTTTGCCTGAAATTGTACCTTTCTCATATGCATGCAAGATGCATTTCTCCATCTCTCACTTAACAAGTATTAGTAGGGTCCCCAGCGAGTCTCTCATTCTGTAACTAAGTGCCCCCCTAGCAATACTCTTCATCCATAATCGTAATCTAATGAGAACAGTCATGGTGTCCTCACACAATTGTATCTTTTCTACTCCTGTTTTGTCCGAGTAGTCAATAGTGTGATTCCTAGCCATTCAATGCAAGCAATAAAAGCATTTAGTGTTAGTTTTTGCATAGGAACAAATCCCAAGATATGATTGAGTATCTCAATTTCTGACTTTTCAGAGATATAACCCCAAAGTACTCTAGGCCCCCGAGGCCGGGGGGGGGGGAGGGTGGTAGTTGGGCGGGGGTGTTTTGTAAATGTATTTTCATTTCTATGCTGCACTACTATCTGTATTTGACTGTTTTTCTATATTGGATTTTGCTATCAATATATTTGCAATTGTAATGACCAAAGTTGTATATTAGTTTCATTATTTTGCAAGCAGGTACAGTATATTCCATTTGGATGCATCCTTTATATATTTGCTTGCTTGCATATATACTTTGCCTCATTTGGTGGCTACTTATAAGGGACTGCATTTAGAAATTTGTTTCTGTTTTAGATGTAGCCCTCAGATCCCCCCCGGTCGCAGATCGAACCCCCTAGGGTGTACTAAGGTCTGGCTACATGTGTCTAGGTGGTGCATACCTGCCATCAACAGGAGGGCCTGAGTCTCCCGCGATGGTGTGGGGGAGGACAGGACCAGGTTTCTGGGGTACATGCCTTCATCTGTTCTCAATGGTGCAACACCTCCATCTCTGTGAAGCCCCAGGGATATGAGGTGGAACCCTTACAGAGAATTCCCACTCAGGGATGAGAGATTTCAGTGTCAGTCAGTCTTTGTTAAAAGAAGCAGCAGCAGCTCTCTTTATTGTCAGCAGCACACAGCACACAGCAGTACGCTTTATAGCAGGTACAGGGTCTTCTCTCCCTCCAGACTGCACACCCTCAGGATGGTCTCAGGGTGCTCACTGTATCCCTGCCACCACCCCAAGCCGCGGGCGCTCAGGGTGGGGCTAGCTCTTCCCTCACACACTAGGCAGGGTGAGAGGCACTGGTCCACCGTAGCTCTATCAGCTCTACACAGGGCCTGCCTGATCTCCTCCAACTGTATCACACTAACAGGAACTCTCTCACTCAGAACTGAAACAGACTGACACTAAATAGGCTGTGCACTGCCCTTTATGACTTTGGCATGCCCCTCCCCTATGTCTCTTGCCTTAGACACAGAGTCAGGTAGCCTACCTCCACCAGTCAGGGCAGGGCTTGAAGTGGGGGAAACCCATGATAACTACTGGCAGCCTGCCCTTAGCAGGGCTTATACCAGTAGGAGGATAGACATAGAGCCCTATTTCTTACCAGGGCTACATAGACATATTCCTTTATTTCATAGTTACCCCTACAATGCTACCCAGAAACTGGCTTTACTCACACTTCCTGAATAGCAGAGGCGATGGGTTCTGATCCTTTTGGACCTGACACCAGTACCCCCTTCCTAATAATGTGCCTTAGGTTTGTTAATATAGATCTTATGGAAATCCTTTTGTGAAGTGTGCA
The DNA here is from genome assembly GCF_040206685.1 of Ascaphus truei. Classification (NCBI taxonomy): domain Eukaryota; kingdom Metazoa; phylum Chordata; class Amphibia; order Anura; family Ascaphidae; genus Ascaphus; species Ascaphus truei. The sequence continues at coordinate 273,117,746 of NC_134483.1, forward strand.
TATCATGTGTGCTTTTTTTTTTTTTTAGCACAAAAACACTTCCTATGGTTTGTTGGAGGGAGGTCTGCGTGAATATACTTAGTGCTTGAGACTAGTAAAATAGGCCTGTCTGTCGGTAGTTGACATGTGATGGTAGTAGGGGATTTAAAGTGACACCTTTTTGTTTAAAGATTTTTCTTTAAAAATAAACTCTCATGATGTCGCTAGAATATAAATGTTTTCAATCTAAAATGAGGTCTAGAAGGCTTTGGTCCATTGTTAAAACAGGTTTAGGATTTTTTGAGATATGGCAAACTGCTGCTACTTCATTTATGGTACTTTATGCACTGGTCCTAATTCCAGTATAACTAGAAATGCAGAGACAGTCTAGATGTGGGGAAATGCTGCATCGTTGATTAACTTAACCACAAAAGGAAAACAGTGGCCAGGCTTATTATATTTTATAACAACAGGTAAAAAAGAGAAAATTATAGTAGCGCCAACCGTATGACAATATCAAGGTAAAATTCAGCCCCACACAAAATGAAGTCCTCCTGCCAGAGTTTCTTAGAGGGGATTCACCAACCTCTATATGGTATCAATTATAAAAAAAGGGGGGGGGGGTGTGATCCTCCGGCACGTGGTTCCACTTGTGATTCGAGGACACATAAAATGGAAAAAGGAAAAAGAAAAAAACACAATCAGGGGTGGTTAAATACAAAAAATATAGATTGGATTCATCTATATAGGAAATACACTTACATTAAGGCAGTGACTCTTCAATAGGGATGAGGGAAACTTCCTGATGGTACCTCAGAATTCAGGGGGGGGGGGAAAGGGAATATATAGTGTATTACCATTTATTAACAATTTTTTTAAAAGAGATTGAAAACTCACAGACGGCCAACAGTATATGGCAATGAGAAGGAATGCATCCAGACTCCACAAGCCGTTTTCCAGACACTCTAGATGTCAGTGTGGGCTCTGCTTCGGCAGTCAAGGTGTTCAATCCGCAAAGATGTACCAGCAAGGGGGCTCTTCAGGTACTTGTGCACAGACCGGTTCCTCCCTTCACTGTCCTCTGTGCCGCAGCTCCCACTCTCACTCCCGCGCATGCGCGTCAGTCACGGTGCTGCCTCCAAGCCGAATGAAGCTAGACCTTCACAGTACGGTGGCTTGTAGTGTCCAAAGTTTGTCAGATGCGTTTTGCCCTTAGCTTCCTCAGTGACAATAATCCAGTTGGGGTAACAACGATATATATATAAATGGTGAAAATAAATGTGAACTAGCGCTAAAGTGTAAAACACAGTGTGATATTAAAAAAACTTCTAATAAAGGATGGCTGCCCGGTGATACTGCCAGTACTAACAGAATAACACAAAATAAAGAAAAAACCTGGCGCCAAATTGTCAGTGGAATGTCCTGTACTCCTCAAGGGATCCGCACACTTGCTTGACAGACCATGCAAAGAAATAAACACAAACAAACAAAAATCATAGCGCAACACTGTAGGGTGAGCAGTATTGCACTAATATACACAGACAATTAAGAATCCTAGCGACAATTAAAACAACTATTTATTAAAAAGAACTATGCCAAGACTAAGAACCGCAGGTCATCTGGAACACAAAAATTGGAGCCCTACTTACAGACAGCAAGGCTTAAACTCGCATGGTAGGAACAAGTCCTAGATAGAGATGGTCTCCCTGCCGGGTGTTATCTCTGCTCCACTGCGGCTGGAACTCCAGTCAGTCCCTACGATGGTAGCCGGAACGTCTCCGGCCGTGGAGGCTGGTGTGCGGGGTCCACAGCTCTGCACCGCGTGTAGACACACGCCTCACTTCCTCCTCCGGAGCAACGGGAAGTCTCTGCGCGCCCGCGCGCGATAGTACCCGTAGTCTTAAAGGGACAGCTGGCAGGCAGAATGAAAAGCAGGGCTCCAAAGCCAAACGACCATAAACGTCCAAAGTCAATCAAACAGCCTGCAAGTCCTACCATCGCATGCTGCTCCTGCCTGGACCTCCTTGGGATCTTTACTCATCTCCTATGGATTCCGGAAGACTGGGACAGTCACTCATTTACTACTGAGCCCCTGAGGAAGTAGAGTGACATCTACGAAACGCGTAGGGCTAGTGGCACTGCCACTGTTTGATTGACTTTGGACGTTTATGGTCGTTTGGCTTTGGAGCCCTGCTTTTCATTCTGCCTGCCAGCTGTCCCTTTAAGACTACGGGTACTATCGCGCGCGGGCGCGCAGAGACTTCCCGTTGCTCCGGAGGAGGAAGTGAGGCGTGTGTCTACACGCGGTGCAGAGCTGTGGACCCCGCACACCAGCCTCCACGGCCAGAGACGTTCCGGCTACCATCGTAGGGACTGACTGGAGTTCGAGCCGCAGTGGAGCAGAGATAACACCCGGCAGGGAGACCATCTCTATCTAGAACTTGTTCCTACCATGCGAGTTTAAGCCTTGCTGTCTGTAAGTAGGGCTCCAATTTTTGTGTTCCAGATGACCTGCGGTTCTTAGTCTTGGCATAGTTGTTTTTAATAATTAGTTGTTTTAATTGTCGCTAGGATTCTTAATTGTCTGTGTATATTAGTGCAATACTGCTCACCCTACAGTGTTGCGCTATGATTTTTGTTTGTTTGTGTTTATTTCTTTGCATGGTCTGTCAAGCAAGTGTGCGGATCCCTTGAGGAGTACAGGACATTCCACTGACAATTTGGCGCCAGGTTTTTTCTTTATTTAACGATATATATATACTACACATTCTTAATTACATAATTGCTTAAAATTGCCACATTAAAATTCATTTTATGGATCCTCCTTTACCTTATTCTTGGTATCTATCACATTTTAACTACATACTAAATGGATAGAATTAATATTTAAAAAAATTATACTCAATTAAATTTAGGATTTAAAAACTTACATATTCAGCTATGTCTGTATCAGGGGGAAATAGACACCCTCCTTTTAGCATATTAAGATCATAAAATACTGTGTTGCAAGGAATTCACTGCAGATAAAGGCAGTTACTTCCATCTCTAGATTTAACCCCTTAGGTGCTAAAGTCTGAAGGGTGAAAATCCAGAAGGATTCTCTTTTGGATATTTTTTGAATGAAATCACCCCCCCCCCCCTCCAATCTGCCTTAACTTGCTCAATGCCCCAAAATTTATTATGTTTCTCCTTATAGTGGTTTGATACACTATGTGTCTCTAGACCATTGGTAATATTCCGAATATGTTTACCTATGCGTGTTTTTAATTTGCGGATTGTTCTCCCAACATATTGGAGATTACATCCGCATTGCAGTACATAAACTATCCCTTTACTGTTGCATGTAACATGTGATTTTACAGTGTAGTCAATTGATGAAACAAAACATTTAAATGAGACCGTTCTCGTGTTCAGCTGTGTATTGTTTTTACAGGCTTTACAATTGAGACATTTTGTAAAGCCCTTAGAAAGTTTATCCAGCCAACATTGTTTCTGTTGTATGGGGAGGTAGCTTGGTACCAATTTTTGTTTTAAATTTGGTGCCTTGGACAAGACTACATCTGGTTTCTCCCCTACAATTTCCTTCAGTCACTGGTATTGATTTAAAAAGTGCCAGTGTATCCTTAAAATCCCCCTAATTTGATTCGATTGTGTACTATGTCATTATAAAAGGTATGAAATCTTTCCCCATCGGGTTATCTAGTTTCTTTTTCTTGTATATCAACATATCTGGCCTATTAAGTTTATCTACTTTCTTAATTGCTGTCTCTATAGTTGCTGCTTTATAATTTTTCTCCAGGAATCTATCTTTCATAGACGTGATCTGCTTGTTATAATCTTCCTGTTTTGTGCAGTTACGTTTCAAACATCTAAATTCCCCATATGGAACGTGCTCCAACCAATTTTTCTTGTGGCAGCTATCAGCTTTAATAAAATTGTTACAATTTACGGCTTTAAAATGTGTCTTAGTATTAATATTCCCTGATTCTATAAAAATCTCTAGGTCTAAAAATTCTACTCTAGATGTACTAATACTACGTGTGAATTTCAAATTGGAATGGTTCTGATTAATTGTATTAAAAAAGTTCTGTAATGACATTTGATCCCCTCTCCAAATAATGATAATGTCATCAATATAGCGCCGATACAGCACCAGGTTTGCTCCCCAGCTATGATTAGACCAGATGATTTGGTCTTCCCACCAACCAAGAAAAAGGTTCGCATAACTGGGGGCAAACCTGGTGCCCATCGCGGTTTCCCTAGTCTGGAGATAGAAATCCTCCCCCCCCCCAAACCAGAACACATTATGGTTGAGGATAAATTTAATCTCATCTATTATAAAATCCATTTGTATAGGGTCCATCGCTTCATATTTCTCCAAGATATATTGTATAGCATCACACCCTTGTACATGATCTATGCAAGTGTATAGTGATGTATGTCACAAGTGGCTAATAGTAAATCTGATTGCCAAACAACTTGTTCTAAAAGCTGTATCACTTGGGTCGTATCCCTTAAGTGTGACGGTAGTTTTTTTACTGATGGCTGTAGTATTGTATCTATATAGGAAGACAGGTTCTGCGTTAATGATCCTATTCCCGATATTATCGGTCTGCCAGGTGGTTTAACTAGCGATTTGTGTTGTTTAGGGAGATAGTAAAAAAAAACGTCATCTTCGGGTTATCTGTTTTAATAAAATCATACTCTTTCTTTAAAAGAATGCCCTTCTTTAGACCATCATCCAAGAGAGACAACATCTCTTTTGTAAATGATTTACTGGGGTTGCTCTTCAATTTTTTATACGTATTATTATCTCCTAGAATTTTGAGGGTTTCTTCAATGTCGTATGTATGAACTGTTTACTAGTATTGCCCATATTTACCGTAACTGATTCTCTCTGATCCTGCTTGGTTTTTGCAAAGTATATTTTCAGAGTCAGTCTCCTCGCGTATTTCTGGGCATCAATGAAGACCTGAAACGATGATGTTCTATTAGAGGGGGCAAAATTTAGATCTCTACTCAAAAGTGCTTCCTCTTCTTCCTTTAGTTTATGTTTACTTAGATTAAAAACTCCTGTTGCTGGGACTTCCGGTGACATCACAGAGCATGGTCGGGTTGTAGAGGAGCTCCTGAAGACCCTCACTGATAACCCACCAAATATAGCACCCACCGCCACCAAAATTCTCTAAAAATACCCACAAAATATCTAAGAACAGGGGACTATGCCATCAAAAGACAAAGCGACGCAGAACCAAGGGGTTACCAAATACTTCACCCCCGCACTGCATCTGCCGGAGCCAAACTGCGACTCCCAAGATGGCGCCGAGGAGGCCATGCAAGCTTCAAACGCGGATCAGGCGCCAGACATCGATACCCGCGAACTGCCAGAATTCGGCCTTAACAAATAATATTTTGATGCGCTATTCCTCCAAATGATGAGGGGAGTCCAGGAAGACGTGAACGCTGCTCTGGAGAACCTAAGAGCTGATATCAACGGCCTCACGAAGCGCACAGACAAAATAGAGTACAAAATCAGAGACATAATAGGGTCACAAAACAGCACAGAGGAAGAGGTGATCAGACTGGGCCAGGTCATAGAAGAACTAAAGGACACCCTCGTGTACCAAGAAAACAGGGACCGTAGACAAAACCTACGGATAAGAAATATCCCTGAGGAAATTACCCCTGAGGTCCTTCAGCCCTACCTTCACAAGCTGTTCCGGTCCCTGGTTCCAGACCTTACGGAGCACGACATACAAATGGACAAGGCTCACCGAGCGCTAGGCCCTAAATCCACTGATCCAAACAGCCGCAGGGATGTGATCATTAAATTTCATATGTACTCCGCTAAAGAACGAATTATGTCCGCGAGCAGAAAAGCAGGAGATCTCCACATAGATAACAACAAAATTCAGATCTTCAGCGACCTGTCAAGGGTCACCGTGGCTAGGAGGAAGGAGATGAAGCCCCTCATAAACATACTGAGAGAACGTAGTATCACCTACCGCTGGGGCTTCCCCTTCAAATTGATCGTCCTAAGAAATGGCCGCCATCACACCATCTCCAGGCCAGAAGACTCCCCCTCTTTCCTCAAAGCGCTAGGGCTCACTCCACCGCCAGGCAGCAGAGGGCCCTCTAAGGCTACAATGCGCCAAGATGAAGTGGAAACGCCCCGAGCCTCTGAACGCATAGCGAACCAAAAGCTCCCCAGCATTCCAGACCAGGATCAGAGCCTCCTGTCACGATCATAACCGACTAGGGGCTTTCCCTCCCATCCAGTCCTCATCCGCGGATCGAGAGGAGGAGGCGAAACCGATCCAGCCAAACACCACCCTAGGACACTGACCGGCATCCAGTCACCGTTCCCCAGCCCAAGAAGGAAGACTACAGCACCTGGGACGGAGCGCTCGATTCCCCTTCTCCTCGCCGCAGAAACCAATGACTAGCAGATGGCAACTTGACCAGCAGGGATCATCAGCCCTCGCCTATCCCCCCTCCCCAGCTATCCCCCTCTCCCCTCCCCCAGTTGTTCCCCCCCCCTCTATACCCCTCCTTCTCCGGAGCACCCCCCATCCCCCCCTCTCGTTCCTCCCTGCAACCCGTCAACCTTCTTGCAAACCCTCCCGTCCTCCCTCGGGCTATCTAACCGCCATCTCCAAGTGCTTACCTGGTTCCCTGTCGATGACGTCTCCCGTCCACTGCCCTCTCCGGGCTCAGCTCTGCTCTCAAATCTCGCTCCAGCAGCCCCGAAAGCCCGCCTTGCGGTTTGAGGCAGCCAGCGGAAAACACCCGCCTCATCGCTCTCTCAGCGGCGCCCCCATGCAGAGCCGACGCATGCCGAAGAAACGCAGCAAATAGAAGGGATGCATATCGCTGGCCGGCCTCCCTGGCAGGCGCCGGCGGACGCCACCACCACTCCCTCCGTGACCCACCGAGTGCCCTTTCCGGACTACCTCCCTGAGGACCGGGAGAGTAAGGTCGTATATACCTCCCTCCACATCTGCCCTTCACCCCCCCCTCTCACCAGGGATCACTATGTGCCCCCCCCCCCTCCCAACAACCCCATTTTGAAAATCCACGTAGAGCTAGCAAGACCCCGTCCCCCTTTCCAATCTCCCCCCCCCCCCCGTTCTCAGCGCCCCCCCCCCCCCCGGCCACACTCCCACAGCCCCTCCCCCTCCAGATTAGCATTATGCAGATGCGGTAAAATCGATGGATAGAGGGACAGCAAAGGACCCAGAAGTGGGCGTACTCCAACTCAGGTTTCCCCACCATATCACAACCCACCCCCCATACCCTCACCCCCCTCTCCCCACCCGTTGATCTAAGATAAACAGGCAATGAACAGGACTTTAAACAAAAGAAATGTATGGACTGTCCTATAATGCAAAGGCTCGAAATAATAATGTATACAAACAACATTCCAGCAACAACTGTTACTTATGCATAAATGTCTGCAAACTGTCTTGTAATACTCACACGCTCTAAACCCTTTCCCCCCCTCCCCCCTCTCCCTCACCCCTTCCCCCCTCCCTCACCCCTTCCCCCCCCCCCTCCCTCCCTCACCCCCTCTCCCGGTTCGGTCCCAACCCCCCCCCCCCCAGAGTCCAGATAGCAAAGCAACACGCAGGTCTCAAAAGGGAAGGAATGTATAGCTTTGATTGATATCCAGGGGTCTGTAATGGTTCCTATAAATGTGTATGCAATTATACATTCAGTCTCAGCTGCTGCACCCACAAATGTTTTGTATCACCAACAGGGTATAAACACGTTACCCCCCTCCCTCCCCCTCCCTCTCCCCCCAATCCCCTGTCCCTCCCCTGTCCCTCCCTCCTGGTCCACCCCCCCCCCCCCCACCCCTCCTCCTTCCCCCCACCCCTTCGAGGTCTGAAAGTAAGGTGGCAAACAGTTGTCAAAAGAGAACAAATGTATGGCTTTGATTGACATGTCGGGGTCTCTAATGTTCCCTTTAAATGTGAAAGTAATCATTTACCCAGTCCCAATTGAAGCATCTACAAATGTTTGTAACACTATCAGGGTGTAAACACATACCTCTCCCCTAGCCCCCCCTGCCCTCTCCCCCTTCCCCTCCCCTCCCTCCCCTCCCCCCTGGTCCATCCCTACCCCCACCCGAGATTAGGAAGTAAAGCGACCTACAGGTGTCAAAAGAGAATGAATCTATGGCTCAGATTGACATGTAGAGGTCTCTAATGTTTTCTTTAAATGTGAATGTTATTACCTACTCAGCTCCAAGTGATGCATCTACAAATGTCCTGTAACGCTAAAAGGGTATAAACACATACCTACCCCCTCCTCCCCCTTCACCCCCCCCCCCTGCCCTCTCCCCGATTCCAAACAGAACGTGACACACCCTAACACGCCCGAGTCAAAATACCCCCACCTCCCCCCCCCTTGTTCTTCCCTTCCCCCCCCCCTCCTCCCTTCCCCCCTCCCCCTGCCCCCTCCCCCCCTATCTGCACCAGGTTCAGGTCCCTAGACCATACCCAGCACTCAGAACCACAAAAGACTCACTAAGAAATCTTACCCAATCCCACCGGCCTAAGCTCACATGAAAGCGGTATTACTGTTACACACCAGAGAGGGTGTTCGATCCTCTGTCCGTTCCCAATCCATGTTCTGTGTCCCGGAAGCCTCTCCTGGGGTGTTCAACCCCCTTACCTTTCTCGTTCCAATGAGTAAGGTTACCACTTTAGGGCTCATTGAAGGCCCACTCGCCCCCCCCCCCCCCCTCATTTGTCAACTTTCCCCCCCTCCCCCACGCGGAAAGAATGATCCGTCACCTTCCTCTCCGCTCACCTGAACCTCCTCAGCCCCTAAGAACTAGGTGCCAGACTTTCACACCCTACTCCCCTCCCCCGGGCCTCTTCGGGGGCCCCAGGTCCCCCGGCTCTTGTCATGAGAAATCCAAGAGCCTCGGAGCTTTTAGCTCCGAAAAAACTGCTAGACGACAAATGTCTGCTATAAAACTAATCTCGCTCAATGTAAAGGGTCTCATCATCTTTCTCCAAGAAACCCACTTTAACTCCCCTGCACCACCAAATACATTTAAAAGTGTATTTCCCCAAGCATATTTTGCGTCCTCCCCAAGCAAAAAAAGAGGGGTCGCTATTTTAATAAGGAATAATGTCCCCTTTATACTCACCAAATCCCAATCTGACCCAGATGGGCGATTCCTGCTAATACAAGGCTCCCTCGCGGGCTCCCTGATAACACTGCTCAACATATATGCCCCTAATGATAACCAAACCTCGTTCCTACAGAAAATACTTGACTCTCTAGAGCAACAGGCCCTCTCTTCTCTAATCATTGGAGGAGACTTTAACATGGTAGTCTCCAACACACAGGATAAATCAGCAACTCCTGGAGATCCCCCCCTCCCCCGCACGCCTAGTCACCACCCAACATACCCAAGGCCAAAAGAAGGCCAAAAAATTCAGGGACATAATGGCAGCATTTTCCCTCATAGACATCTGGAGGGCTCAGCACCAGGGTCAAAGGGATTATACTTTTTTCTCCACCCCTCATCAGTCCTACTCGCGGATCGACTACTTTCTAGGCACCAATAACATCTTCCAGGCCTCCTCCCACTGAAACATAGGCCCAATCACCTGGTCTGACCACGCCCCCATTGAACTCACTCTCTCTCTGCCCTTCGTAAAGAATAATCCATAAAAGTGGAAGCTACACTACCGACACACTTTATTAAAGTGTGGCCGGTACCGCAAGCCGGGAGATTTCCCGGCTTGCTAGTGGCCGCCCCTCGGCGTGCCGCGAGTCATAGACGCGCGGTCACGCGTCTTTGGGAGCCTGCGCCCCCTGCACGTGCGTCCAGGGCTCCCCGAGGGAGCCCTGGTGTCCCGCGATCGCGGGACGGCGGCAGAGGGTTCCGGGGGACCCGGCGGACCCGGCAGCGGTAGGGAGAGCGCCCCGATGGGAGGGCGCTCTTCCGCTGCTTCGGCGCGCGCCCGTCACCCTCGGGCGCGCGCCAGGCTACTGCTGCGGCCAAGAACGGGCAAATGCTCGAATAAACTTGGCCGCAGCAGTAAATGACTCCCTACTCCACTGCCCAGAAACAGAGCTCTAATCAGAGAAAAACTCTCTACCTTTTTCCAAATCAACAAGGGCTCAGTATCCGCCCCGGCAATGCTATGGGAGGCACACAAAGCCTCGATCAGGGGCGATGTAACAGGGGACTTATCCCTGTTCACAAATGTGCCTCTAATCCAGCAGTGTGGTGGTTAACTGCTGGTAGCAAATTAACTAACACCACCTGCCTGATTAGAGGTGGTAGAAAAAGCCTGCCTTTGAGACAGGAAGTGACTCCTTAGCTCACTTGTGGGCTGAACTTTGGAGAACACAGATCTCTGGAGCTGACCTGTCTTGAGCCCTGTCAAGAAGAAACAGCAGAGCTGATTGCAAGACACCAAATAAGACTTCTAAACCTGGATGCTGATTTTCTGTGCACGCACGGGTGCAGTTCCAGGAGAGCAGAGAAGCTTACTCTACAGCAGCTAACAGATAAGACTTTCATTCTAAAGAGACTTCTTATATCTGCTTATGTCATGCTATGTGTTTGGGGCTGGGAGACCTGCTTAACTAGGAGTTGTGAATTGCATGGGATTTCACTAGAAATATTCCCAAGTGAATGAAGCTTTGTTTCCCCCCCCCCTGTGTTTGGATGATTTCCTGATGAAAAGGAAAAGGCACAATAAAGCCTTATTATAATTTCACCTTATGAAAGCCTCCAATTGTGTACCTCTGTGAACGTCCGTCTACATATGGTGTCCGAGGTGGGACAAGAGGTGTCTTTGAAGTTAAAAAGGACCGGAGATTTTTATGTGAAATTTTTTTTGTTATGCTTTTTGCCTACAAACAGTCTGAGAAAAAAAAAACCTCATGCAGCAGAGATCAGAGTTAAAGGGATACACACCGCTGAAACCACACTGCACTGAAACTTACAAAACCACAGATGGACTCTTTGCCCCAATCCCTAGAGGAGAGAGAAGTAGTTAATTCTACGAAACTAGTTGGATGTAACATTCTATTGCCTTATATCTGCTTACATTGGCCTTTGTCTATGTGTTGGCCTGTCCTGTTTTTATTTCATCCTGTGTGCTGTTTTGGACACTTGTGAGAGACTCTGTAAGACTGTTCAAACTTCCCTATTGAATCCACCACTGCTGTGAAGACAGCAGCAAGCTGCGTTTTAACCTCTCTGCAGAGGATACACCTGCCAAGATACAGGAGCAGCTTCATATCGGCTAGGAAGCAGGAGCGATTTCACCGAGCCCCAGTACCAGCTGCTGAACCTGGCTGCATGAAGGGAAATCCCCTTGGGAGTGAAAAGACTGACGTCCTGCCCCAGAATCAACTGAGCTGCAGCAGCAGAGGGAAGCAAGCACCTGAATCTACAGCTAACAGCCGAGTGGTAAACAGTGTGATACACACTACATGCCTTTTACCAACCTTTTTTATGTACGCAGATATATTACCCCCTTTTTAAATCTATAATATATTGTTGAATTTGCTTCACTATTTGGCGTTGTGCGCTGTTTTCTTTTGTTTCCCTTCTCTTAATGACTGTGATCTGCTCTGTGAAGAATTGGAAAGGGAGAGAGAAAATAATGCTGAGCTACAGAAGACTGTGCTCGCAATTTACTCTGTGGCCAAGATCGAATTGGAGGATCTCAAGACTGAGCTAGATACTGCAAAGGCTACTATTTCCGCCACGGATGAAAAGCAGAGCCAATCTGATAAAATGGTGGCTACGCTAAAGCGGAAGTATGAGGAGGCACTGAAGCAGATGACAGTCTTCCAGCAAGAGGTTCACACTCTTCGTATAGAGCTGAATGCCTCACAACAGGAGGTCAACAGTGTCCGGATAGAAGTGGATGTATCTCAGAAAGAGGTTCAGACACTCCGCAGAGCACTTGATGCCTCACATCATGAGACCAACAGCTGCCGCACAGACCTGGAAGTTTCCAGAAAGGAACTAAACAGTCTCACTGAGGAGCTGGACATTGCTACAGAAACTATTGGTAATCTTGATACAGATCTCAAAGTCTCTCAGAAGGAGCTTCAGACCCTCAACCTAGAGAAGGAAGTCTCACGCCAGGAGAGTGTCATTCTCAAAGCAGATGTGCGTAAATGGAAGGAGGACTGCAAAGAAGCCCTGAAGAATACAGAGACTGAAAAAAGAGAAAATTCAAGATTAAAAAGACAAAACTTAAAACTGAAAGAAGAAAATTTTCAGTTGACAGAAGAAGTCAAGGAAAAGTTTGAAGCAGAGCACCGACTGCAGAACCAACTGCAAGGTCTGCGTGCACACCTCCAGTATGCTGAGGAGAAGCAGCAAACGCTACAGGAAGAAAAACTGCAGGCTGCTAAAGAGGTACAAGCGCTGCAGGAATGTCTGAATACCCAGTACGTCCCCACAGTGCAGTATGAGGAGCTAAAGGCCACGCTGCATGTATTCAGACCATCATTGGAAGCGGAGCTTCGATACAAGGTGACTCTGTATGAGAGGGAGCGTGAGAAGGCTCAGAAACTGGAGCAAGAGCTGGAGAGACAGAGAGACTGTTCCATTCCCTTGAGTCAGTACACCAAGGAGAAAACAGACGCAGCGGCAGCCTTGACGACAAAAATTACAGAGCTCCAGAATATGAAGGAGACTCTGATACAGGCTCAAAGGAAGCAAAGTGCGCAGATAGATTCCCTGAGAAGAGACTTGCAAGACGCACTCAAACAGGTTGAGACTCTGCAGGCCAGTAACTTACAGATTCCTCCAATACGGAAAAAGGTATTGGCTCTGCCCAAGCACCAGTATCCCACAGTAACTAATGCCCGTGAGGACAAGGGTACAGTGAGTGTTGGGGACTCCATGCAACTTCAAAATAAAATTACGAAGTTTGAGCCACCTAAGAAAGCACTAGCCAAACCTACAGCTGCCCAACAGGCAACAAACAGAGGTAGGAGTGCAGAATCAAAGCCAGAATAATCCTTAGCTGAGGAAGCTGAAAAAATAGGACGTTCTCTGGAAAAGGAGGTGGAGGTGCAACTCAGTTCCAAAGAAGCTGAACTGGCGACTCCGTGGTGTGGAGAAACTGCAGAAAGACCGCTTCAAGAGCAGAAAACTCTAAGGGCTAGTCCTAACTGCTCTACGACTGTTGCCATACACTTTGTCTACAAAAAGAGGAGTGCCCGACGCAACAGAAATCTCATGACCGCGCACGCGATATAAAGACTTTACGTGGAAAAAGTCCTCCTCGAGCGACTGAGGAGTGCTGATCTCAAGCACCTTCGGGAGGAGACAGAAATAAACTGGAGAAAGGGCTCCAATCCCAGCGGGACACAGGGTTCTCTTCCTCCATCCACTCTCATTCAAATCACAGAAAGATCTCGAATGAGAGTGGAAGGATGGGCTTTGGCCGTGGTAAGCCCGAGCTTCCCACAAACAGGGGAGGTATGTAACAGGAGACTTATCCCTGTTCACAAATGTGCCTCTAATCCAGCAGTGTGGTGGTTAACTACTGGTAGCAAATTAACTAACACCACCTGCCTTATTAGAGGTGGTAGAAAAAGCCTGCCTTTGAGACAGGAAGTGACTCCTTAGCTCACTTGTGGGCTGAACTTTGGAGAACACAGATCTCTGGAGCTGACCTGTCTTGAGCTCTGTCAAGAAGAAACAGCAGAGCTGATTGCAAGACACCAAATAAGACTTCTAAACCTGGATGCTGATTTTCTGTGCACGCACGGGTGCGGTTCCAGGAGAGCAGAGAAGCTTACTCTACAGCAGCTAACAGATAAGACTTTCATTCTAAAGAGACTTCTTATATCTGCTTATGTCATGCTATGTGTTTGGGACTGTGAGACCTGCTTAACTAGGAGTTGTGAATTGCATGGGATTTCACTAGAAATACTCCCAAATGAATGAAGCTTTGTTTCTGCCCCCCCCCCCCCCCTGTGTTTGGATGATTTCCTGATGAAAAGGAAAAGGCACAATAAAGCCTTATTATAATTTCACCTTATAAAAGCCTCCAATCGTGTACCTCTGTGAACGTCCGTCTACAGGCGACCTAATCTCAGTTGCGACCTACAAAAAAAAACAGAAACTTAAGCTTCAGAAAGATCTAACAGATAAAATTGCGCAACTTGAATAACAGCATAAACACACAGCTTCCAAAAAAATACTTAAACATTTAAACCTATCCAGAGCAGCCCTCAAACACACACAACTAGAAGAGGTGGAGAGGGCACTGAGATGGACTAGACAAAAATTTTATGACAAGGGCAACAAGGCTGATAAGCTCTTAGCCACAAAACTCAGAGGAGCACGAGTCAAATCCCAAATCTCCAAAATCTGTACCAAAAACGGACAAATCTCTTACATAGAGAAAGAGAAAGCGCAGGAATTTGCGGAGTTTTACTCCAACCTTTATACTCTACACCCTCCTAGTCATGACCCAGTATCCCTCGAGACAATAACGAACTACCTAGAGCAGTGTAACCTCCCGTCCCTTTCGGACGAGGAATTAGACAACCTAAATAAAGAAATCTCCCAGGAGGAACTATGAGGAGCCATAGGTTCCCTAAGATTAGCTAAAACACCCGTTCCGGACGGATTCTCCAACGCCTATTATAAAACATTCTTGCTGACCCTATCCCCCTACCTTCTAGATATGTTCAACTCCTTCCTGCAAGGGGAACCGATCCCCTCCACAATCACAGCGGCAAACCTGGCGATTATTCACAAAGAAGGCAAGGATCCCCTCCTTTGTGGCAATTATAGACCAATATCCCTCTTAAACACCGACCTTAAACTCTACATCAAGATCTTGGCAAACAGGCTCAACCCAATTCTCCCTCGACTCATTCATATAGATCCAGTAGGTTTTGTGTCAGGCAGACAGGCATCTGACAACACCCGCAAAATAGTGGATATAATAGACCTTGTGCACCTCACAGGAACCAAAGCAATGATTCTTAGCCTCGACGCAGAAAAAGCGTTTGACAGAATCAAATGGTGATTCTTAGATCAAACAATGCTGAAATTTGGATTCAGCTGTCCCTTCCTGCAGGGGGTCAGAGCTCTCTACCAAAACCCAACAGCACATGTTAAAATTTCGGGCGGATATTCTGACCTAATCAAGATTAGAAACGGGACCAGACAGGTTTGCCCCCTCTCCCCTCTGTTATTCGCCCTAACAATTGAACCACTAGCGGCCACAGTAAGATAGGATAAGAGCATTAAGGGCATTCGAATTGGCAAAACAGAATACAAAATCTCTCTATTCGCTGATGACGTGATTCTGACCCTCGCGGACCCCCACGTTCCCCTCCCCAATCTCCAAAGATCACTTCATCAATTCGGCACGGTCTCTGATTATAAAGTCAATATGGACAAATCAGAAGCACTCAACATATCCCTCCCAGTCCGAGAATGGCAACTCCTTCGAACTAACTTTAAATATAGATGGAGCACCACACATATTAAATACCTAGGAGTTAGAATCTCTAACACATACGGCTCCCTATACCATTACAACTACCCCCCCTTGTTTGTCCAAATCAAAAAAGATCTGGAAACATGGAAAAGGTTCCAAATTTCCTGGTTCGGAAGAAATGCCTCAATTAAGATGAACATCCTTCCGAGACTACTCTACTTTTTCCAAACACTCCCTATCCCCGTCCCCATAGCAGCCCTGAAACATATTCAGGCCCTTTTGTCCCAATTCATCTGGAACGATAAACGACCAAGAGTACCCAGATCAGTGATGTTGTCCCCTAAAACGAGACGAGGGGTGGGGGTCCCCGACATGATCAGATATATTTCTGCGGCCCAGCTGAAACAGGCTGTAGTTTGGAATTATGACCCAGCCGCCACCTGCTGGCTAGCGATCGAATCACATCATACTGCGCCTGCCACCCTCCAGGTCCACCTCTGGTCCTCGGCAGGAAGGGAGGGAGGACCACGGCGATTTGCACTGGGGGCAATGAGGTGCACATGGGAAGTATGGCTCAAAAACAAAGGGAAGTACGGCCTGCTAGCTACTCCATCTCAACTTACCCCCATCTTTGGAAACCCACATTTCCTGCCTGGGTGCTCCAAAAAACAATTCGACCAATTCCAAGGTCTGGGCATAAGCCTGGTTGCCGATCTGCTGAAGAGTGAGGAGATACTATCCTTCCAGGAACTCAGAGATAAATATCACCACCAAGGCCTCCACCTATTCAAGTTCCTGAAAATTAGACATTTCCTCCTCTCCCTGGCCCCGAACGCTAGATTCCCCCCATTAACCAGGTTTGAATCCCTCTGTCGCAGGGGTTCCTATCAGAGGGGTCTGATCTCAGAGATCTATAGGGGGATGGAGTCGGCAACAGACCCCCCAATTCACCAGTACATGCAGAAGTGGTCCGAGGACCTCAACGTACAGATAGATATGGACGAGTGGGAGGATATCTGGGAGCTGGCCACAAAGACCTCAATTTGCACAGTGACAAAAGAGAACATATATAAAATACTTTTTCAGTGGTACCTGACCCCGGCTAGACTGAGCCAGATCTTCCCCGGCACTCCCGACCTGTGCTGGAGGGGATGTGGTCAAAAGGGAGACATGGCCCACATTTGGTGGTCATGTCCGGAGATCCAGAGATACTGGACCAAGATCCAGGCGCTCCTACAACAGACCACGGGGCTTCTTCTCCTCCTAGACCCCCTGACCTTTGTGCTGAGCAAACCTATAAACAACCTGGACCCACCTATGAGTAGACTAGTAACAGCTACCCTAACCGCAGCAAGATGCTCAATCGCGGCGGCTTGGAAAAACACCAAAGCCCCAGCGAGAAACACGGTGTTAAGAAGAATAGACGACAATGCTCCATAAGAAAATGCCACAGTTCTGGAGCACCTGGGACCCCTGGAGCGGTCCGTTGGGACTAGGCCTGCATTAGGCCGCCCACAAACAGATGGAGAGGGTGACTGAAATTAGAGACCCCCCCCACCTACCGACTCCCCCCCCAGTAAGTCTACCCCCTCCCCCCCAACTCCTCCCCCATCCCACTCATTGAAACATACCCTCATTGAGACTACATCATGCTATATTTAGTCGAGAAATCATGTCATGTGCCTATGACACTCTTGTTCTCATGTGAATGTATGTTGTTCTCAATAAAAAAATTGATACAAAAAAAAAAAAACTCCTGTTGCTTCCCTTGTTTATTTACCTTCTCTGTTCTCTTCTTCCTCCCTCTACACCCTCTCTTCTTTCTCTGTTTCTCTCCTCTCTGGAGGTTATGGCGGAATTCGCCCTCCACATTCGTGGGTAATGACCTTCTTGATCCCTGCTTCTTTCCCCTCCTCTCCTTTGTCCTAAAAAAGGAGATTCTTGGTTCTGGTAATGATTTTCTCTTCTCCAGGGGGGTCTACGTTCTTCATATTTATCTCTTCTATTATCAAAGTCCCTTCTTTCTAATTCTCTATTTTCCCTGAAATAATGATCCCTTTTGTTAGGTTCTCTATTTCCTCTAAAATGAAATTCTCTCTCTTTGTATGGCCTATAATGTCCCTCTTCTCTTTTATTGTAGTTAGTATCTTAAATCTTTATACTTATTCTGATATTTGTGATTATCTGAATATTTATTTTGATTTTCACTTCGTTTATTTTGCTTTATGTATTTGTGTTTATCTTTAGATTCATGTCTATTCTTCTTTACTGATCTACTCCTCTCTCTTCTGTTTGCATTATCCTGTACACTAGAGGTGCTTTTCTTTCTGAGTCATTGTTACCCCACTGATTTTTTCTTTGGTTTTCCAATCTCTATATTTGTTTTCTTCATTATCAGTTTTGTCCCTTTTAAACTTTTTCCTTTAATTCTCTTTAATAATCTCTTCTATGTTATCTAATCTTTCTTTAATTTCTATCTCACAGGAATTAAATTCCTCGTGTTCTTCATATACTTCTAGGTTACGTTGGGTCTCTTTAATTTGTTTATGTAACGGATCGGGGGACACGCACCTCCCAGCGGGTCCCCGTCACCTCAGGCCCCACGGCGACTCTCTGCCCCGGTTCCCCGCTCCCTCGGCCTCTGAACTGTCCCGCTCCCACGCTGAGCCGTTCCTCCGCGGCGCACGCCGCATTCGCACGCACATGATCGGGGCGCGCGCACGGCAGCCTTACAGAGGGCGCGCGCACCCGATCTTCTTACCAGCCCTTCCGCGCCGCTGGCACCGCCCCCCATCGGTTGCAGGCAATTACCATGGATCACACCCCTGTCTCCCTCCCTGCTCTCATGGACCTATCCCTGCGATCACCCAGACAGGCCTCTGCTCCACCCCTTGCTACCATTGTCTCTCCTTCCTTTATAACCCCAGTCTACCCTCTCCTTCCACGTTCTGCATAGCTTCTCTGTGGCTCCTGTGTGCAGTGTCTATGCCAAGCTCTGTTCTCTGTTACAGCTCTTGTTCCTGTTCCTGCCCCTGTTTGGATTCCCTTGGATTGATCTCAGCTCTGTTTGACTACATGTACCTCGCTACCCCTGGACTCTGCTTTGGACCTCACTACGCTGCTTTCTCCTGCCCCTGACCCACGGCTCTTGGACAATTACCCTCTGACTTCTGGCACCCCGGACTCAGCAAGTATATCGTTAACCCTTTTCTCACCAGGCCCGGCAACGCATCTTACCACACTCTGGGCACGCCCTCACTGCTGTGGGTGCGTGTTATACCCTTACCCACCTCATTACTGGGGACTGGCCAGGTCTGCGGGCATACAGGCGTTACATTATGCAGAGCACAACAAATGCAGACCCCCCCGAGGTGCGCCAAGGTGTCACAATGGATCACTGGCAATTTTTAAGCGACCAACAAGCTGTGACACAAGAACTTTCTAAACTCTCCCTGCGGGAATCTCCAGCTGCACCGTCCCCTCCTGCCCCACTGCCTATGGGCAACTTGGAACCACGTATTCCACCTCCTAACCGGTATGCCGGAGATCCCCTTACTTGCCGGGGATTCTTGAACCAATGTGACGTCCAGTTCGAGATGTCCCCATCCCGGTTTCCCTCGGTCCTTCTAAAGTGGCCTATGTCTATGCCCTGCTCACTGGCGACGCTCTCGCTTGGGCTTCTCCCCTCTGGGAACACCGATCAGACATAACCCAAGACTACCCCAAGTTCCGGCGAGAGTTTCAGCTGGTCTTTGACACACCAGAACGTAGGGAGACTGCCGCTTCTTTCTTGTTTCATCTCTCCCAGGGTCGCAGGTCGGCTGCAAGATACGCGGTGGAGTTCCGCACCATCGCTACAGAAACCCAGTGGAATGATGAGGCCTTAGGCGCGGCATACTGGTAGGGTTTGTCTGAATCCCTCAAGGATGACCTCGCAGCTCATGTACATCCCTCATCTCTAGAGGAGCTCATTGCCCTCAGCATCCGGATGGACCAGCGCATTCAAGAGCGACGCCACGAGTGCAAGTGCCCCCGTTTACTGTTGCCCTTGCCTGTTTCTCCTAGATCTCCTCCCTTGGCTCTTCCTGTGTTGGACGCCCCCGAACCGATGCAAATCGGTAGCCAACAGCTTCGAACTGCTGAGAGAACACACCGCCCAGATGAGGGTCTCTGCTTCTACTGCGGCTCCCCGGGACACCAACTATGTCACTGTCGCTTGAGACCGGGAAACGAGAACGCCCAGTAAACGTAGAGGGGCTTCTACTGGGTACCATTTCTCCTTGTCCCTCTTCCCCCAAAGAGCTACCGAAGAGAATCCTTCTCCCCATAACTCTTGTGGGTCCTAATGTTAAGGTAGAGGTTGAAGCCTTCATCGACTCCGGGTCTGGTGGCAACTTCTTGGATCACGACTATGCCTGCAACAACCAAATCCCGTTAGTCAAGAAGAAGTCACCCATCGGCCTGGAGGCTATCGATGGTCGACCGCCCCAACCAGCCTTCATTATTTGGGAATCTATTCCCCTCACTCTGAGCACCACGGATGGTCATACTGAAGTCATCATCTTTAATGTCTTCCACTCTCATACTGTCCAGGTCATTTTGGGACTGCCGTGGCTCCAGCTTTACAACCCGCGTGTTGATTGGACCAACGAACTACCGATCCAGTGGGCTCCTACCTTGGAGAAGACGGTCACTTCTCCCGTTACCATGCTCGCTGGTCTCAACTCCACTATTCCTTCTCTCTCTTCCCTGCCAGAGGTGTACCGAGACTTTTCGGATGTCTTTAACAAGACTCAGGCTGAAGTTCTACCACCTCATCGTTCGTACGACTGCCCCATCGAATTAATTCCTGGAACCACACTCCCCAAGTCTAAATCGTATCCCTTATCGGTGCACGAGACAGAGGCTATGGCGACCTACATCCAGGAGAATCTTAAGAAAGGGTTTATTCGGAATTCCACCTCCCCCGCCGGGGCAGGTTTCTTCTTCGTGAAAAAGAAGGATGGCTCTTTAAGACCCTGTATCGACTTTGGTGGGTTTAACAAGATTACAATTAAAAACTGGTACCCTCTTCCTCTAATTTCGGAACTCTTTGACCGGCTCCAGGGAGCCTCTATATTTTCCAAACTCCACCTGAGAGGAGCCTACAATCTTATCCGAATACGAGACGGTGACGAATGGAAAACTGCATTTAACACGTGTTCGGGTCATTATTAATACCTTGTGATGCCGTTCGGCCTCTGCAATGCCCCTGCCGTCTTCAAAGAATTTATGAATGATATCTTCCGGGACATTCTGGGAATTTTCGTCATCGTATATATTTAGACGATATCCTAATTTTCTCCAAGAGCCTGGAAGAACACATTCGTCACACCAAGGTTGTTCTCTCTCAGCTTCGTGCTAATAGCCTCTACGCGAAGATGGAGAAATGTCTTCCACCAATCTTCCACAGCCTTCCTTGGCTATATAATCTCTGATAAAGGTTTCACCATGGATCCTGAAAAATTGAAGTCTGTTCTGGATTGGCCGTTGCCGAATTCCCTAAAAGCCGTTCAGCGTTTCCTTGGCTTTTCTAACTACTATCGAAAATTCATCCGTAATTTCTCCACTATCGCTTTACCATTACTGCTCTGACCAAAAAAGGTGCTGTTCCTACAGCATGGTCTTCTGAAGCCATCAAGTTCCTCAAAAGAGCTTTCGTCTCCGCCCCCATCCTTCGGCATCCGGATACATCCCTTCCTTTCACCCTGGAGGTAGACGCTTCTGATGTGGGAACTGGGGCAGTACTCTCACAAAGATCTTCTCCACAAGAAAGACTCTATCCGTGTGGATTCTTTTGCAGGAAATTCTCTTTGGCCGAGAGAAATGATGATGTCGGGAACCGTGAACTTTTGGCTATCAAATTAGCCCTGCAGGAATGGAGACATCTCCTCGAGGGTACCAAAGAGCCAGTAGCTATTCTCACCGATCACAAAAACTTATTATACATTGAGGGGGCTCGTCGTCTGGGATCCCGTCAAGCACGATGGGCACTGTTTTTCTCTCATTTCAATTACACGATTTCATATATTCCAGGTACCAAGAATATCAAGGCTGATGCTCTTTCTCGCCAATTCTCTACGGAGGAAGGATCTAACGAATCTTCTGAGACGATTCTTCCCGCAAAGTATATTATTTCTGCCAATAATTTTGATATCCTGGATGAGATCAATAAAGCCCAGGCTTATATCCCTAGGAGATTTAAAGTGCCAGAAGGACGTCTGTACGCTGATCCACGTTTTCGCCACAAGATCCTAGAGTGGGGGCATTCTTCTAGATCTGCTGGTCATCCAGGCTTCAAGAGTACAGTGGATTTAATAAACAGACCTTTTGGTGGCCTAAAATGAACAAGGACATTTTTGATTTCACCAGAGCTTGTCCAGTCTGTGCTCAGAGCAAGTCCGCCCGACACAAACCTTCTGGTCTCCTCCTGCCTCTTCCTATTCCGGAACAGCCTTGGAAGCATATTTCCATGGACTTTATTGTGGAACTTCCAAATTCTAAGGGGATGAATACGATCCTTGTGGTAGTGGACAGGTTTTCCAAGCACACACACTTTATACCCCTCAAGGGTCTCCCCAATTTAGCTACCTTGGCTGACATCTTTTCTAAGGAAATTTTCAGGTTACACAGCGTGCCACTTTCCATTGTTTCAGACAGAGGTATTCAATTCATCTCTAAGTTTTGGCGAGCGTTCTCTCAAAGAATTGGCATTTCCCTCCTCTTCTCCTCTGGTTACCACCTGCACACCAACGGCCTGGCGGAGAGAATGAATCAGACCTTGGAGCAGTATCTCAGATGCTTTGTGTCAGAATCTCAAGACAATTGGGTGGACCTATTACCCTGGGCAGAGTTCGCTATTAATTCGCAGAAAAATGAGTGCACGCAAGAGTCGCCTTTCTCATTAACTATGGGTACCATCCCAGAAGCCTTCCCCTCTCCTCCCTCCCCTCTGGTGTTCCTGCAGTGGATACTAATGTCTCCAATCTACAAAATTCTTGGAAAAAGATTCAAAGAGCCTTGCAAGGTTCCGTCCAAAAACAAAAAGGCGCAAGCAGATCGGCGACGTCAGGTGGGCCCAGAATACAAACCTGGAGACAGAGTTTGGCTATCTTCAAGAAATATCAAGCTCAAAACTCCTTCCCAGAAGCTGGCTCCTAGATTCTTGGGTCCCTTCAAGGTCCTCGAACGGATCAACCCAGTAGCGTATCGACTTTCGCTTCCCCCCACCATGAAGATATCCTCTGTGTTTCACGTGTCCCTTCGTCCAAAATTTACATTTTCCGGACCGTCCTCGGAGACCCAATCCTGTCATAATACAAGGACAACAGGAATTCAAAGTCCAGTCCATTCTTGATTCACGTTGGTCCAGGGGCAGACTTCAGTTCCTCGTTCATTGGAAGGGATGTGGCCCAGAGGAACGCTCCTGGGTACCTTGTCATCATATTCATGCTCCAGCTCTTCTCAAACAATTTCGTCGAAAATTTCCTCACAAACCTCGGGAGGATCGTCCCGAGTCCGATCCACAAGGGGGGGTACTGTAACGGATCGGAGACACGCGCCTCTCAGCGGGTCCCCGTCACCTCAGGCCCCACGGCGGCTCTCTGCCCCAGTTCCCCGCTCCCTTGGCCATTAACCTGTCCCACTCCCACGTGAGCCGTTCCTCCGCGGTGCACGCCGCATGCGCACGCACGTGACCGGGGCACGCGCACGGCAGCCTTACAGAGGGCGCGCGCACCAAATCTTCTTACCAGCCCTTCCGCGCCGCTGGCGCCGCCCCCCATCAGTTGCAGGCAATTACCATGGATCATACCCCTGTCTAGTTCCCTGCTCTCATGGACCTATCCCTGCGATCACCCAGACAGGCCTCCGTTCCACCCCTTGCTACCATTGGCTCTCCTTCCTTTATAACCCCAGTCTGCCCTCTCCTTCCTCGCTCTGCATAGCTTCTCTGTGGCTCCTGTGTGCAGTGTCTATGCCAAGCTCTGTTCTCTGTTACAGCTCTTGTTCCTGTCCCTGCCCCTGTTTTGATTCCCTTGGATTGATCTCGGCTCTGTTTGACTACATGTACCTTGCTACGCCTGGACTCTGCTTTGGACCTCACAATGCTGCTTTCTCCTGCCCCTGACCCATGGCTCTTGGACAATTACCCTCTGACTTCTGGCACCCCGGACTCAACAAGTATATCGTTAACCCTTTTCTCACCAGGCCCATCAACGCATCTTACCACACTCCGGGCACGCCCTCACTGCTGTGGGTGCGTGTTATACCCTTACCCACCTCAGTACTGGGGACTGGCCAGGTCTGCGGGCATACAGGCATTACAGTTTATCAATTTTTTTCAGTGTTTCACCCCTACTAATAGTGATTAATCTCATTAATTCAAAAGAGCAATTATTCAAGATTCTGTTCCACTCTGTCAGGAATATTGGATTGTCTTGCTCCAATGTTGGGGATTTGAGAAGGGTAATCCCCTGGGAATTCTTTCTTGCTCTATGTATTTTTCTATGGCAGCTAAATTCCAACATTGTTTTATTTCGTCTGTCATTAGTTTTTTTTTTAAACTCAAAAAACATGTTTTCTACATCTAGAATTGTGCTAGCCTGTATCTCATCTGTTGTTATCATATCTTCGTTTAAAGAAATATTAAAAACATCTTCTACCACATAGCCCCTTATGTAACCTATTGTAAAAAAGTGACGTTTTCTCCATACTTAATTCTTTTAAAGAAAGAGTATGATTTTATTAAAACAGATAATCCGAAGATGCCGGTTTTTTACTATCTCCCTAAACAACATAAATCGCTAGTTAAACCACCGGCAGACTGATAATAACGGGAATAGGATCATTAACGCAGAACCTGTCTTCCTATATAGATACAATACTACAGCCATCAGTAAAAAAAACTACCGTCACACCTAAGGGATACGACCCAAGTGATACAGCATTTAGAACAAGTTGTTTGGCAATCAGATTTACTATTAGCCACCTGTGACATCACATCACTATACACTTGCATAGATCATGTACAAGGGTGTGATGCTATACAATATAGCTTGGAGAAATATGAAGCAATGGACCCTATACAAATGGATTTTATAATAGATGGGATTCAATTTTTCCTCAACCATAATGTGCTCTGGTTTGGGGGTCTTTCTATCTCCAGACTAGGGGAACCGCGATGGGCACCAGGTTTGCCCCCAGTTATGCGAACCTTTTTCTTGGTTGGTGGGAAGACCAAATCATCTGGTCTAATCATAGCTGGGGAGCAAACCTGGTGCTGTATCGGCGCTATATTGATGACATTATCATTATTTGGAGAGGGGATCAAATGTCATTACAGAACTTTTTTAATACAATTAATCAGAACCATTCCAATTTGAAATTCACACGTAGTATCAGTACATCTAGAGTTGAATTTTTAGACCTAGAGATTTTTATAGAATCAGGGAATATTAATACTAAGACACATTTTAAAGCAGTAAATCGTAACAATTTTATTAAAGCTGATAGCTGCCACAAGAAAAATTGGTTGGAGCACGTTCCATATGGGGAATTTAGACGTTTGAAACGTAACTGCACAAAACAGGAAGATTATAACAAGCAGATCACGTCTATGAAAGATAGATTCCTGGAGAAAAATTATAAAGCAGCAACTATAGAGACAGCAATTAAGAAAATAGATAAACTTAATAGGCCAGATATGTTGATATACAAGAAAAAGAAACTAGATAACCCGATGGGGAAAGATTTCATACCTTTTATAACGACATAGTACACAATCGAATCAAATTACGGGGATTTTAAGGATACACTGGCACATTTTAAATCAAGACCAGTGGCTGAAGGAAATTGTAGGGGAGAAACCAGATGTAGTCTTGTCCAAGGCACCAAATTTAAAACAAAAATTGGTACCAAGCTACCTCCCCATACAACAGAAACAATGTTGGCTGGATAAACTTTCTAAGGGCTTTACAAAATGGCTCAATTGTAAAGCCTGTAAAAACAATACACAGCTGAACACGAGAATGGTCTCATTGAAATGTTTTGTTTCATCAATTGACTACCCTATTAAATCACATGTTACGTGCAACAGTAAAGGGATAGTTTATGTACTACAATGCGGATGTAATCTCCAATATGTAGGGAGAACAATCCGCAAATTAAAAACACGCATAGGTGAACATATTCGGAATATTACCAATGGTCTAGAGACACATAGTGTATCAAACCACTATAAGGAGAAACATAATAAGGACCCAGCGTGTCTAAAATTTTGGGGCATTGAGCAAGTTAAGGCAGATTGGAGGGGGGGTGATTTCATTCAAAAAATATCCAAAAGAGAATCCTTCTGGATTTTCACCCTTCAGACTTTAGCCCCTAAGGGGTTAAATCTAGAGATGGAAGTAACTGCCTTTATCTGCAGTGAATTCCTTGCAACACAGTATTTTGTATTCTTAATATTCTAAAAGGAGAGTGTCTATTTCTCCCTGATACAGACATAACTGAATATGTAAGTGTTTAAATCCTAAATTTAATTGAGTATAATTTTTTTTAATATGAATTCTATCCATTTAGTATGTAGTTAAAATGTGATAGATACCAAGAATAAGGTAAAGGAGGATCCATAAAATGAATTTTAATGTGAAAATTTTAAGCAATTATGTAATTAAGAATGTGTAGTATATATATATCGTTGTTACCCCAACTGGATTATTGTCACTGAGGAAGCTAAGGGCAAAACGCGTCTGACAAACTTTGGACACTACAGGCCACCGTACTGTGAAGGTCTAGGTTCATTTGGCTTGGAGGCAGCACCGTGACTGACGCGCATGCGCATGCACAGGAGTGAGAGCGGCAGCTGCGGCACAGAGGACAGTGAAGGGAGGAACCGGTCTGTGCACAAGTACCGGAAGAGCCCCCTTGCTGGTACATCTTTGCGGATTGAACACCTTGACTGCCGAAGCAGAGCCCACACCGACATCTAGAGGGTCTGGAGAATGGCTTGTCGAGTCTGGATGCATTCCTTCTCATTGCCATATACTGTTGGCCGTCTGTGTGTTTTCAATCTCTTTAAAAAAAATGTGTTAATAAATGGTAATACACTATATTTTCCCTTTTTCCCCCCTAAATTCTGAGGTAACATCAGGACGTTTCCCTCATCCCTATTGAAGAGTCACTGCCTTAATGTAAGTGTATTTCCTACATAGATGAATCCAATCTATATTTTTTGTATTTAACCACCCCTGATTGTGTTTTTTTCTTTTTCCTTTTTCCATTTTATATGTCCTGGAATCACAAGTGGAACCACGTGCCGGAGGATCCCCCCCCCCTTTTTTTATTATTATATTTTATGTATTGTAGAATAATCTGCTGCTTCCAACCTCTTCCAATTCATATCTTTACATGCACAATTATGCTTAGCTAGAACCAGCAGATGTGGAATTATGTAACAAGAATAAGAAAGAACCAGGGCTATTTCATAACTCAGATCAAGCTGATGAAAATATTTTGCTTTAGGATTACAAACAAGTTTTTTTTAATAGCGTCACACAACCATTAACTGTGCACTCAGCCTTCTAGAATACAAAATATATTAAATGAAATATATTAGTTCTTTACAAATTTTCCTTTTCATATTTGTAACATGGTAAGTCTATTCTACCTGTCTTTCCCCGTGCTATGTAAGTCCCTAATAAGTTCAGGGCTTTAACAGGTTGATCAGTGGGCTTTTGTCCCCCCTGCAGGCTCCTGTGTGATGGACAGAGGTGAGGTGGTGACTCATGGCCTGGGTAAGCCTATCTGTATAGGTCTAGACCCTGAGCCCGCCCTCTGAACCTGATCAGGGGAGTATCTAAAGTTAGTTATCAGACTTGCTCTGGAGAAGTATTTACACTTATTTTCCCTCCCTTCCTCTCCTTCTCTCCCCCCCTCCTCCCTTTTCCCCTTCTCTCCCCCCCCTCCCCCCCCCCCCACCTTTCCATTTTCCCTTCTCTCTCCCCCCCACTCCCTTTCCCTTTTACCCTTCTCTCTCCCCCCCTCTCCTTTCAACCCCCCCCCCCACCCACCCTTTCCCTGTTTTTCCTGTGAATTGTCCAGTTGTCTGAGGAGGAAGAATAGGTTCTTACAAACAATTTTATAATTGGGTATAACAATGAAAGTTCATTATTAAACAATATAATTTTTTGTTTTTAATTTGTTGGCATGTTTGTATTTTTATATATGTTATTGCACTGTCTCTGTCTCCCTGGCAATGAACGACGGCGTGTGGGAGTGTCTCTCTGGGCCGGCTACTGTTCACCCACTGGCGGTGTTATGTACTTGGTGGATACCGTGTTCCCTGGTTGCCCGTGGTTCCTTGGGAAGAGGGGGTGTGCTCGGGGTGGAGCGCAGTTTGACTACTCCTTTCCCTGTTGATCAGTGGGGGGAGTGGCTGATGCTGGGGCTCTGCCCCCGATATGTCATGGTTCTAGCGCGCTTCTTACATATAGATATGCGCGATCCGACCCTCCAATGGGTGGGACTGTGGGCGTGCCGTGGACCAGCTCCTTACCGCATCGGGCTTTGGGTTGATTGAGGGCGGCCTCATAGATTTGACACCATGATGCTCCTTTGAGGTGCCCTCTCACCGTCGGTTTGTAAGGAATCCGCTCCGCGGTTTACTGGTTGCCTTACCTTGCAGACGTGTGCAGTCCTGGAGCACCTCTCCTGATGTTTGCTGCAGCCTGGATTCACTCACCAAAGCTATATACACTCCCTCTGGTATCTACTGCAGCTGTGCAGCCTATCACTGCAACCTAGACTTGCATTCATTCATTGGAGCAGTACCTTCACACCCCCCTCCGGGGATTGGCCCGCTGGCCTTTAAGTACTGTCTTCCCATAATGCTCCCTGCCGAGCATAGTCCTTCCTGGATGTCACTATCTGTTCTGCCACAAGCCCTCGCTTGTTCCTGTCTCTCATGCTGAAGCGGAGTATTCTCCTTGTTGTCTGCAGCTCCAGGTTTCCTAAGGCCGGCTGCTATATTCACGCAGCGGTCTGCTCCAGTCTCCTGTGTTGTAGCTGAGTACTCTTCTTGTTCACTTCAGCTCCTTGTTTCCTGTGACCGGCTGCTATATTCACGCAGCGGTCCACTCCTGTTCTCCTGTGCTGAAGCAGAGGTATTCGTCCCTGCGTCCCTCAGCCTCCTGGATTCCTGCACTGAAGCGGAGGTTTCCCTGTGTATCTTCAGCTTCCTGGTTCCTGGGGCCTACTCTTTCCCTAATCTAGAGAGGCCGTGTCCTGGTTCCTGCGCTGAGACAGAGGATTCCCTAGCCCGCTCAGGACTCTTGCGCTGTAGCACTGGTGCACCCGTGCAGCAAAGCGGTGTGCTACTCTGGTCTGCCTACCATCTCCTGTGACCAGTACCATGGGCCATGGTCGTCGCTCGCGCAGAGGCCAACCCCGCGCTCCTAAGCTGAAGCGGGGCTCTCCTGACTACCTGTTGCCGAACTCTTGCCTGAACAATGTTTATTCTGATGTCTCCTGTCCTGACCCTGGCTTCTACAACGACGACGCTGTCTTCTCCAATCCTGATCCTGCGACATATGACTACGAACTGCGCAATCCGGATCAGCCTGCGCGGTCTCAGGTCGGTGCTTTTACAACCCCACCTCAGCCTCGCGGTCCGGTCCTGGTTTGTGGCGAGCAGAACCCTGACAGTATGCTCGGCCGCACAAACTCGGACCGCCCTGTGGTGAGGGTTGGTAAGTTTCTGTCTGAAAGCCTGTCCCAGCCTGTAAACCAGTCCCAGTGTGAATACCAGTTTCTATGTGAGATAATACCCCTGATTGAAGATCTGATTGTGTTTGTAGGTTTAACCCCTTTGCAAAACAAATGCCGTAATGATCTCATGATGAAGGTTTACCGCCTCCGGGACTTAAAACAATCGCTGGCCGCTTGTATTTGCTTTCCTGGTTACCCTTTAACTTGGGAAAATGTGTACCCTTTAGAATTGGACGACGCCCAAAAGGAACTCTCTTCTCTGGCCTTGTCTTTAGACATTTATATAGCAAAAGAGGACCCTCTCCTCATGTTGGCTGATGCCCAAAAAACACTCCATATCCTTTCCATGACATTGGACATTTGCATAAAGGAACAGGATCCTCCCCTCGCCAGCTTCGCTGCCGCTTGGCTGTATCCCTGGTCTACCACGGATCCTTGCCCTGAGTGTATGGCCGGGTTCCCTGACACCAATGATATGTTTTCGTTAACCCCTGCCGATCAGTCTTGTGAGGTCCCCCTGGAGAATACATATGTTGCTCTACCCAGCACTAATGTTCTTGTATCAGAGAATAAGTTCATTAGTTCTCCTAATTCTAGCTCAGAAGTCCTTTCTCTAGGTCTTGAGGGTTTTCCAGCTTTAACCCCTGCCGAGCAGTCCTGTGAGGTTCCCCTGGAGAATACATATGTTTCACTAGCCAACACTAAGGTTCTACTATCAGAGAATAAGTCCCTTTGTTCCCCTATTTCTAACTCCGAATCTGTCACTCCAGCTCTTGAGGGTTTTCCAGCTTTAAACTCTGCTAGGCATTCCTGTGCGCTTTCCCCGTCAGAGAAAGAATCCCTAAGTTCTGTTCCCAGGGTTATTTCTGTATTAACCTCTGTGGGGCAGCTCTCTGAGTTTCCTTTGGTAAATCCCTGTTCTCTGTCAGCCATGGTCACGCCCCTAGCTTCAGACGAGAGATTCCTGGTCTCTCCTAATACAGAGAGAAGATTACCTATGTTTTACTCTCAGGCATTGTCTGCATTAACCCCTGTAAATTCTTGCTGCCTCCAAGTTAATGCCTTCGTTTTAGCCTCAGAGAATGAGTCCACAAGTCAGACAGCAGAGGTTGCATTGAGGGATTCCCATAACCGTACGGAGTCCCTAGATATTCTTTGCTATAAATCCCCTGCTTCAGCTCAAGTTTCCGCAGTTTCGTCTCCGGAGACTTCGGCTAAAGTTCTGGTTCCTGATAAATGTATTCAGGAGTCAGGTTTTCCCCTAAGCTTGCTCGCAGAGTTCCTTCTCCCTGGTGTTTCGCTGAACCAGCCTGTCGCCCACATAGCGGTGATCCCTGCTTCAGCGCATAGTTCCCACATTATGGAGTCTGCAGTAATTTCTGGTTTCCCAGACATTCCTTACCAAATACCTACTTCAGAGACCAGTACAGTTATGATTCACCCCCGAGTACTGTCTGAGTTCTCCTCCTCTTTAAGCTTAGGGTTAAAAGCATACAGTAGTCTGTATGTCTCTCCTGGGGTTCATATTATGTTCCCAGGAATGTTTGCTGACGCACGGTTTTCTCCCAAAAGTGACGCTTTTTCATATAGATTAGTAAGAAACCCACACACTGTTTCCCTTTTCGCTGAATTGTGTCTTTCTAGTTTTGAGACTCTGAGAGGTAATGATTCTCCTTCTGATTCTGAAGCTCTTCCTACAAGGAGTATCCTGATTGGGGGTCCCCCTGATTTCTCTGTCCAGGCTAATTCTCCAGGGATCAGCATATCTGTGGTCACTTCCTTAGTACTGTCTGAGGTCACCATGCATATATTACAAGTCCTGGGGTTTAAATCTGAGCTATTTAGCTGTCCTGCCTTTGCTGAAACCCAGTTCCTCAGTACTGTGTCTAAATATGTCCCAGCAAACATGGGGTTACTCTGGGAAGAAATTAAAGCTCCTGTCTTAAAGGGTATTTTTTCTCACATGTCCAGCAAATCTAGAACCTCAGTAATTGTTTCTAAGTCACTTATCAATACATCTGATTTTTTCTCTAATCAAACCCAGACACCCTCACTATCGGTTAGGAGTCCTGTGATCAGAGATTTTGCACTAGAAAACACACCAATTCATGTTTTTGTCAGGTTAGGTACCCCTGTGGTTAGGGCCATTGCAGTTTCGGAAAAGACTCCTTGTACTCCTAAGGTGCCTGTCATTAAGAGTTTTCATAGTTCATACTTGCTGCTTGTTGATTCTCAAGGCCCTGTCACTGAGGTACAGACTTCAGCTTCTGATGTTAGCTTCCCTCCCACCACTACCCTGGCTCTGCCTTTTTCTCAAGCTACTGATTTGAAGATCCCAAGGACTATTCCTGATTCACTGACAATACTATCTCCCAATGAAGATTTCCCAGTATTGGAGAGCTCTACTGTTGTTTGCTTCTCTGCTCCTGCTAAACCATGGATTTGTCCCTCGGAATTTTCGGTTGCCCCTGTTATTTCCTCTCAGTTGGAAATACTCTGTACGTATCCCAAGATTTCGGTCCCTATGCCGGGTTTACTGCTTGCCTTGTCACCTTCCATACCAATACCGGGAGATGCTTCCAACCAGCCTATACCCTTACTAACCATTACCTGGGAGCCTTCTAGAGGAAAAATTTCTCGCAAATTTCAACATGCAGTGGTCAGCCAAGACTTTTTCTGTTACAAAGTTCCTCCTGGTGTATTCGATCAACTATCAGGGCCGCTGAGCCTAGATTCAGGTTCCTTTATTAAAGACTGGGCTTCCTGTAGGGGTTCTTCTGCCGTTTCTGCTCTGGAACCCTCTGGTTCTTCACAGCCCTGGATTTCCAAGTCATTTTGCGGGGCGAGCCATGTACCAAGGATGTTTCTTCTACCACTCTTATTTCCTAGAACTGTACTCACCAAGGAACTGCTAGTTTACGGATCCCCTTTCCACCTAAAGAACTTTAGGAACAATTCGATGTCTCCGAGACCCATGGATGGTCCTGTCTGGCCGCTGTTTTCACCGTGGGGTGGGGGTACACTAAGGAGTAACCACGAGTCTCTGGACCACGACTCTACCCCCAATCCTAGACGGTTCAGCAACAATTCCCGGTCCCCCAACTCTATGTGTGCTCATGTTCGCCCGGAGGTCTCGCGTGAAGGGGGGGGTACTGTAAGGAATCCGCTCCGCGGTTTACTGGTTGCCTTACCTTGCAGACAAGTGCAGTCCTGGAGCACCTCTCCTGATGTTTGCTGCAGCCTGGATTCACTCACCAAAGCTATATACACTCCCTCTGGTATCTACTGCAGCTGTGCAGCCTATCACTGCAACCTAGACTTGCATTCATTCATTGGAGCAGTACCTTCACACCCCCCTCCGGGGATTGGCCCGCTGGCCTTTAAGTACTGTCTTCCCATAATGCTCCCTGCCGAGCATAGTCCTTCCTGGATGTCACTATCTGTTCTGCCACAAGCCCTCGCTTGTTCCTGTCTCTCATGCTGAAGCGGAGTATTCTCCTTGTTGTCTGCAGCTCCAGGTTTCCTAAGGCCGGCTGCTATATTCACGCAGCGGTCTGCTCCAGTCTCCTGTGTTGTAGCTGAGTACTCTTCTTGTTCACTTCAGCTCCTTGTTTCCTGTGACCGGCTGCTATATTCACGCAGCGGTCCACTCCTGTTCTCCTGTGCTGAAGCAGAGGTTTTCGTCCCTGCGTCCCTCAGCCTCCTGGATTCCTGCACTGAAGCGGATGTTTCGTCCCTGCGTTCTTCAGTCTCCTGGATTCCTGCACTGAAGCGGAGGTTTCCCTGTGTATCTTCAGCTTCCTGGTTCCTGGGGCCTACTCTTTCCCTAATCTAGAGAGGCCGTGTCCTGGTTCCTGCGCTGAGACAGAGGATTCCCTAGCCTGCTCAGGACTCTTGCGCTGTAGCACTGGTGCACCCGTGCAGCAAAGCGGTGTGCTACTCTGGTCTGCCTACCATCTCCTGTGACCAGTACCATGGGCCATGGTCGTCGCTCGCGCAGAGGCCAACCCCGCGCTCCTAAGCTGAAGCGGAGCTCTCCTGACTACCTGTTGCCGAACTCTTGCCTGAACAATGTTTATTCTGATGTCTCCTGTCCTGACCCTGGCTTCTACAACGACGACGCTGTCTTTTCCAATCCTGATCCTGCGACATATGACTACGAACTGCGCAATCCGGATCAGCCTGCGCGGTCTCAGGTCGGTGCTTTTACAACCCCACCTCAGCCTCGCGGTCCGGTCCTGGTTTGTGGCGAGCAGAACCCTGACACGGTTTTGGCGTGAAATGGAGACAGACAGTGTATTTAAGGACCTCACAGAGGCAGCTTCTGTACTACTTGATAAAGTGTATTTTGATACACGAAATGCGTAGGAGGGTGTCTACCTCCGCTTGTTTTATGGATTAATAAAGGATTATTCTTCATTCAATTTTTTGGTGACGCACTCTCTTGGCTGTTCGCCAGTTTTCCTTCCTCTACATTGCTCTGGAGAGAAAGGAGAGAGCATGGTCTGTCAGTCTCTCCCATTGCGAGGATGAGCTGGCCCAACCAAGGCGCAGGCCTGGGGAACATCAAGACTCATTGCCCCTACTTTCGGGGCAGGCACCCTCTAGAAGTCTGGGACTTCACAGACTATACAGCACTGTAGGAAGAGTTGCAGTGGCTTTATAATATGCTGCTAATAAAGGTTCCTGGTTCTACTATATTCCCCTGTCTGAGTGTCAGTCATTGGACAGGGGGAAAGAAGGATGCTGTGGTGGGGGCTGATATCCGAAGCACCCTGGAGCCCACTACAGCTGGAGGCGCCGAGTACCGAGAAGAACTACAGTAAAAGAACCCAAAAGCCTGTCCTGGTCTCAACAACATCGCAGGCCGCTCCAGATCTCCTGCCCCATACAGGTAGTTAACCACACAAATATCGTAGACTGTAAATTCTTCCAGAGAAGGTGGGAAACAGGGCTACATATTTATTATTATAGAATACAGAATTTATAATGGGGAAAGCTTCCAATAGTTTTCTGTTTTGTATAAATATATTCCAGATAGAAAAATATTTGAGGACTCCCAAAAGTGAGCAGCAATATAAAACTTATATATGATCACCTGCGCTTCATCCATGCAGCTAGGCGAAAAAATTGGCCATACAATAGTGAAAAACGGAAAGTGAATCCCTGCGCTTCTGCCTAATGGGTTAACAATATATGTGAAATAAATATATATTGTGACAAACGGCTTACTCCGGGGCTCCGCCGTCTGTCCGGGACTGTTAGAACAGGCTATTGCCTGGTTTATTCAGTCCCAGGCACTGAGACTGCCATTCGGAATTCAAAATAATACATAAGCAAACAAAAACCCTGCTCGTCTGAGCAATAACTTAACTAAGGTTTTCCCTGACTGGGGTTGTACTGGCTTATCCAGTTCCAACAACAAAAATAAGGAACTTTGCAGTTTTAGACAAAAGGAACAGAATGATTTAACCTGTTTGGTGAGAGGCGTTTCCCCTCTCTGCTTCCAGCAGCCTTCCTGCCTCCAGGCTCTTGGGGAAAGGGGAGAGGAACCAGGAAATCAGCCTTAAATACCTGATCTCTAACTAGCAGGACAGGTGACAGAAATCAGGCAGCAGACAAACTCTGGTCTGGATCCCTCACCCCTCAGTTCCAGCACTTGCCAAACTGTGGGAGGGAGTGCATGCATTCTGAGGCTGCACTTTCCAGCCTAAACAGGATAGAAACTGTTCAGTATCCTGGGAGCCCTATATATGGAATTTATCACCATACCCTGGTTTCTGTCACATATCCTCCCCCCCAGCTCAGACCTCGAGGGATGAGCGACCATGGATATTAGGGAGTGCATCCTTGACAACCCGTCAGCATTGCCATGTTTGTGCCCTGACCTGTGTTCCACAGAAAATGTAAAGGGTTGTAGGCTTAGGAACCACCTGGTCACTCTAGCATTCTTCTCTCTGTTTTGACACATCCAGGTGAGGGGTGCATGATCTGTGACCAACTAGAATTTTCTCCCCAACAGATAGTATTTGAGCGTCTTTACAGCCCACTTTATTGCGAGACATTCTTATGGAGTAATTTTTCTCCTGGGGATTTAGTTTCCTATTTAAATAAAGGATGGGGTGCTCCTCACCTTGAGACTCCTGGGAGAGTACAGCCCCCAGCCCTACCTCAGATGCGTCGGTTTGGACTAAAAACTCTTTGGAGAAGTCAGGTGTGACCAACACTGGTTGGGCACAGAGAGCTTCTTTCAGGCTTCTAAAGGCCTGTTCGATTAGCGGCCCTCTTGCTTTTGTGAGGTCGGTTAGTGGGGTTGCCTTAGTTGCAAAATTGGGAATAAACCTTCTATAGTGTCACGGGAGACTCCTGTGGCGGGTAGGATCTCGGTGGCCGGAACAGCATGAGCGTAGTAGGGGTCACAATCAGAGGTCCGAGGCAGGTGGCAGATAGCGAAGTCGGGCAACAAGCAGGGGTCCGAGGCAGGCGGCAGATAGCGAAGTCGGGCAACAAGCAGAGGTCGGCAACGAGGAGACTGGAACAGGACAGGGGAACAGGGCAGGTCTGGGAGCAGGGACTGAGAACGGGGAGCAGGGACTGAGAACGGGAACAAACAGGGATAAGCCAGATTACCAGCAAGGGCCTTTACTGCGAACAGACTCAAATACAGGTACAGGAACAGATCAGGATCAAAGACAGAGGCATGTGCATAGGAGTCTGACTTGAAACAAAGGCAAGGAAACAAACAGGAAACAGAGCTATAAGACAGAGAGAGGAGCAACAAGAGGACAGACAGACAGAGGAACCCAGAGGAAACAGAAGGCAGCAGCACACCCAGTGGACAAAGAAGAACTATGGCTAGGCAGGAGGTCTAGGAGACCCTGACATTACTCCCCCCTCTCGAGAGCGTTCTCCGGACGATCCTCCAGGCTCTTCCTGAAGGCCTTGATGAAAAGTGGACTCAAGGTGGCCCACCTCTGGTGGTTTGTCAGCGGGCAGAGGGTACTCCACAGGTACATTGGGTGCTGCAGGGAACCTCCGAATGGGTGCGTTCAACCCAAATGCAGGGGCAGAGACATCAGGAACGTGGGCATCAAGGACGGGTGCAGCCTTTCCACATGAGTCAGTGGGGACACAGAGTTCGCTCTCCATGGTCTCCTCTTGCGACTGCCGTTTCGTGGCATCACCCAATGAAAGACCAGCTATTTGAGTTTTCAGCTCTTGAAGCTGTCCTTCTGCACTTCTTTTCCCACTCAAAGCAGTTGTCAGTTCAGCTTCTTTGGAGTTGAGTCGCAACTCCATATCTCCCAGCTGACTTGGAACAAGGCTTAAATGTGTTTCTTTTTCTTTATTTCTGACCTGTAGCTGCTGGTACTCCTCCCAGACTTTGTCCAGCTGCAGCCGGGCCTTCTCATCGGCTGTGTTATTCAACACTTTGAAGGCATCAGTCATCATGACCGCATAGCGCAGTGTCATACCAGCCACTTGACGGATGGACACCTCCTCCCTCTCTTTTTGGCAAGCTGTGTCTTGAGCTCAGCGATCTGCGCCTGTAGCGCTGTGAGATACTGTGATGTGTGTTCAGCTGTCATCTTTAGCTCTTTCATTTGTAGGTGTTGTTGCAATTTCCACTCCTCAGTGAGAGATCCCTGCATCCTGCAATTCTCTTCTCAGGGCTTTCATCTCTTCACTGTGATCATGTTGAGCTTGCTTCCATGCATCCCTCATCACGTCTTGGAACTCTGCAACTTCCTTTGCTATGGTCTCAGCAGCTTGTCTTTTCCAGGTCTCTTTCTCTTGGTTGTACTGGCTGTTAGAGGAGCAGAGACACTGCTCCATCCCCAAGTCTTGCTTCAGTGTCTGGACCGCCTTGTGCTCTCTCTCATACAGGGTTACCTGGGCTCTAAGCACCTCCTCCAGAGAGGCTTTGGTTATGCTCAGTGTGGCCTTCAGCTCCTCATGCTGCTCTTTGGGGACACACTGGGTACTTAAATACTCTTGCAGAATTTTTACCTTGTAGGCAGTCTGGAAACTTTCTTCCTGCAGAACTCGCTGCTTTTCCTCAGCATTCACCCATTTCTCTTTCGTGTCCTGCAGATGTGTATGCAGTTCTTGCAGCTGACTCTGTAGCATATTTTCTGCTTGTGTGCGCTGCTCCAGGGAGACACGTTCTTCTTGCAGCACTCTCTCTACATCCTGCAGTGCTGTCTGCACGTCTATTTTTTCCGGGGCCAACTGTTTCTTCTCCTCTCCTAATTCATGGAGTTTCTTATCTCCTTCACTGACTTGGACATAGAGATTCTTGCACTCTTGGGTTACAGTTTCAAAACTGATATTTAACCCTTCGAAGATTTCTCTCAATGAACATAGTTCTGTGTTGAAGTGGCAACTCTTCTCCTTAGAGGCTTCCAGCTCTGTAGTACGCCTGTGAACCTCTTTCTGAGATGCTTCCAGTGCTGCGTCAACTTGAGCCATGAAAGTTTGGTACTGGGCAGAATCAGCGTAGGCCTTCTCCAGCTTACTTGACAAGATCACCCTGTCATTCTCCAACTGATATTTTTCTTTTTCCCAGTCACCCTCTGCCTTTTCCAGCGCTAATTGCATCCTTGACTTTTCTTCTATCAATAGTCTCTTCTCCTCTTCTGATTCATGGAGTCTTTTATCTCCTTCACTGACTTGGACAGAGAAGTTCTTACTCATTTGGTTTATAGTTTCAAACCTACTATTTAACTCTTCAGAGGCGTCTCTCATAGGACGTATCTCTGTTTTCAAGTAGCATCTCTCCTCCAGAACGACTTCCGTCTCTTTTTTGAAGTAGCAAATCTCCTCCTGGGAGACTTTAAGCTCTGTATTAAGCCTGTCAATTTCCTTCATAGAGATTTCCAGGAATTCGTTACTTTTAGAAGCGAGGCGCTGATCCTCAGCAGCATCAGCATATGCCTTCTCCAGTTCACCTGACATGACATCCAGGTCACTCTCCAACTGGTGCTTTTCTTTTTCCTAGAGAACACGCTTAGCAATTGCTGAGAATAGACAGCTCTGTAGTGCAGCCTTGGCTTCTTGCGCTTTATCTAAACATCCATGAAGACAATCAATCTCTTTTCGTGCAGATTGAAGTGTCTGAGTTAGGGCATCTTTTCCTGGATTAAATACATCGTTCTTTTCTTCCACTATTCTTGGGATAAGTCTGTGAGTTGCCTTAAGCTGCAGCATATCTCTTTCATCAAATACAGACTCTGGGGTTAAAGGTTCATCCTTAATTTCAACTTCTACAGTAATACCTCCCTTCTTTTTTTTCTTCTTCCTTGCTTTGAGAAGTTCTGAAGAATCAGTGGTACTGTGTTCACATTTACTGCTCAAGACTGTTTTCAGAGTGGGAGCCATAACTTCAGACATACTGTAGGGAAACCAAACTTCACAAGAAACCAGTAAAGCAGAAAATGTGTCTTTAAAGCAGAAGCAATAGAATGAACAACAGGAATATTAGACACAGAGAGACACAAGATAGGAGAGCTGACCTTTTGAGACCTTAGCATCAGTCACAGAGATTTATAAATGCAAGGAAAAAACATAGACAGAGAAACCTGTAGTAGGGTAAAAGAACAATGTTCTAGTATAGTGCTACAAATGACCGGGTTTGATGGCAATATATATTAACAATCTTGATTGAAGAGCGTTAATCAACGGTAGGTTGTACACAAGTGAGTGCTGGGGTATGCAGGTGGGCGTATATAAGAGACATGTATGTATATAGCCCTGGTGAGTGTTGTTAGCAGAGATATATAAACCCTACCACATCACTCCCAATAAGGACACAGTCTCAGACCGCCTCAAGTCACCTGTATAGTACTTCCCAGTAATGCAATAATGCCAAAAACTCACGTGAACCATCTCCGTTTTCCTCCTGAATAGGCGTGCTTCTGCTGGGTAAAATGGATATTCTGGTAGCCACAGGATGCGGTAGTACAGAGCACAGCGAACAACAGGACTCCACAGGACCGCAGTGATGAAGATAAAAAGTTTTCTTTATTGGCACGTCATGGTGCAGACAGGTGCAGACAGGTATGGGTGCAAAATCTCCTCCTCTTACGCGTTTCACGCCTGTGTTATGCGCTTCGTCAGAGAGTGAGTGTAGATGTGCTGTGTTCCCCCTCTTATACCACACTGATTGCCTGTAATAGCCTTCAGCCGCCATAACCGGAAACCGGAAGTGACGTGGGTTCAGTCAAGAAACCGGAAGTGACGTGTCGCAATGTATGCGAGGTGGTGAGATGTTTACAAACCACCCATGTAGTCATGGTGATTACCACGTCATCTCCTCTAGTGATGAAATGGAAAATTTAAAACAAAGGGGAGAAACACAGCCATGTACCTTGCAGAAATGTGATTTAAAATAATCTATGCAAGATATAACAATAAAAACAAAATGTATCAAAATGTACAGAGGACCTCTAAAGGTATATGCATATTGTTACGGAAGTATTTAGGTTATAAAACTTCATATGATGAATGTACCTTGGGCCAAACAAATGGACATTATTAAAGAAATATCAATACATAATGGACATTATTAAAGAAATATCAATACATAATATAGAATCCGGAAATATTATGCATACAGTACATGAAGAGATATATCACACCCAGATACAATTTCATATCGAATTAGGATATATAAGGGTGTTGGAGGAAAAAAATATATGCAGATATATAATATTAAAGCATTGCTGTGCCTCATAGACTATCATCATTAATAAAGCATAATCATTAAGTCAAAAAATGTTTAAGTTCCCAATCGGTATTTATACGCCCGGGTGATAGTGACCCGAGGGTATAAATCCAAAACATTTCCCTTTGATTGAGTCTACTCTCCCTGTTACCTCCCCTAGTATGTTTAGGGATATGTTCCAGGGCATTGAATGTAAAGGAATCAATTGAACCATGAGGGCACTCAGTAAAGTGTTTAGAAACAGGTAAGTTTAAGTCATTCTTTTTTATGGATCGAAGATGTTCTGAAATTCTAATTTTAAGTGGACGAATCGTCCTACCAATGTATATCTTGCCACAGGCACAATTTAGTTTGTACACTACATAGTTTGTTTTACATGTCATAAAATGATTAATTTTGTATTTTTTGCCTGTGACTTTACTAATAATCTCTTTCAAAGGAGTAGCAAATTTACAATAGGTACAATCCCCACATTTATGGAACCCTTTGGGAAATTTATTAGATTTAGATTTCGATATATACAAACTTGGTGATACATGATAGCCAATAGTCCTAGCTTTTTTG
Organism: Ascaphus truei; assembly: GCF_040206685.1. NCBI lineage: Eukaryota > Metazoa > Chordata > Amphibia > Anura > Ascaphidae > Ascaphus > Ascaphus truei. Next base: position 273,158,282 of record NC_134483.1, read on the forward strand.
TACACAAATTTTGGACAAATTAAGGGTTCCATAAATGTGGGGATTGTACCTATTGTAAATTTGCTACTCTTTTGAAAGAGATTATTAGTAAAGTCACAGGCAAAAAATACAAAATTAATAATTTTATGACATGTAAAACAAACTATGTAGTGTACAAACTAAATTGTGCTTGTGGCAAGACATACATTGGTAGGACGATTCGTCCACTTAAAATTAGAATTTCAGAACATCTTCGATCCATAAAAAAGAATGACTTAAACTTACCTGTTTCTAAACACTTTACTGAGTGCCCTCATGGTTCAATTGATTCCTTTACATTCAATGCCCTGGAACATATCCCTAAACATACTAGGGGAGGTAACAGGGAGAGTAGACTCAATCAAAGGGAAATGTTTTGGATTTATACCCTCGGGTCACTATCACCCGGGGGTATAAATACCGATTGGGAACTTAAACATTTTTTGACTTAATGATTATGCTTTATTAATGATGATAGTCTATGAGGCACAGCAATGCTTTAATATTATATATCTGCATATTTTTTTTTCCTCCAACACCCTTATATATCCTAATTTGATATGAAATTGTATCTGGGTGTGATATATCTCTTCATGTACTGTATGCATAATATTTCCGGATTCTATATTATGTATTGATATTTCTTTAATAATGTCCATTATGTATTGATATTTCTTTAATAATGTCCATTTGTTTGGCCCAAGGTACATTCATCATATGAAGTTTTATAACCTATATACTTCCGTAACAATATGCATATACCTTTAGAGGTCCTCTGTACATTTTGATACATTTTGTTTTTATTGTTATATCTTGCATAGATTATTTTAAATCACATTTCTGCAAGGTACATGGCTGTATTTCTCCCCTTTGTTTTTAAATTCTCAATTTCATTACTAGAGGAGTGACGTGGTAATTACCATGACTACCTGGGTGGTTTGTAAACATCTCACCACCTCGCATACATTGCGACACGTCACTTCCGGTTTCTTGACTGAACCCACGTCACTTCCGGTTTCCGGTTATGGCGGCTGAAGGCTGTTACAGGCAATCAGTGTGGTATAAGAGGGGGAACACAGCACATCTACACTCACTCTCTGATGAAGCGCCTAACACAGGCGTGAAACGCGTAAGAGGAGGAGATTTTGCACCCATACCTGTCTGCACCTGTCTGCACCATGACGTGCCAATAAAGAAAACTTTTTATCTTCATCACTGCGGTCCTGTGGAGTCCTGTTGTTCGCTGTGCTCTGTACTACCGCATCCTGTGGCTACCACAAAAACCTGTAGTTATATCTGAAACTTTAGATATCAGGCGTAGGGATATCATAAAGACAGAGAAAAACCTGCAGTTAAATCTGAATCTTTAGAAATCAGGCATAGAAATATCATAGACAGCAGGAAACTAATACAGAGAAAACTTGCAGTTAGATCTGAAACTTTTGACATCAGACATAGGAATATCAGACAGAGAAAACCTGCAGTTAAATCTGAAACTTTTGATATCAGGCGCAGGGATATCACAGGTTGCAGAAAAACAAACTTTAGGGGAACTTGCAGGTTAACCTGAAACCTTAGAACAAATCATAGGAAGAACTACAGATTGCAGGAAAAATCACAGCATGCAGTAACAAAATAATGGAAGCACTCTTGTCTTTTGAAATGGGAACCCTGTGAACAGCAGTGGTCCAACCAGGGATGCAAAGACAAGCCTCGTCCAGGGGATGAAAAGTCAGAGTCTAAAAAGGTGGCAACAGGTACTGCAAGGGTTAACCCATGCACTGCACAAAAGAAAAAACCTCAAAGAAAGGTACACTAGTCTCTGCAGCAACAGTTCTAGTCTCAGCAAAAATGTTTTTTCTTTATGAACGCAATAATTCTTGCAGAACACTTGGCAGCAACAAAAAATAAAACCTTCAAGATCCCAACTGGGATTTCCAAAAAAGAAACGAAAGTACTTATCTTCAACCATGCGGATGTGGTCTGCTGCAGCAGGCAGGAAAGGGTGCAGGCAGAAGAAGAATCTGTTCCAGCGAGGTCCAGAAGTGGCCTTTGTTTTCTGTCACGGGAGACTCCTGTGGCGGGTAGGATCTCGGTGGCCGGAACAGCACGAGCGTAGTAGGGGTCACAATCAGAGGTCCGAGGCAGGTGGCAGATAGCGAAGTCGGGCAACATGCAGGGGTCCGAGGCAGGCGGCAGATAGAGAAGTCGGGCAACAAGCAGAGGTCGGCAATGAGGAGACTGGAACAGGACAGGGGAGTAGGGACAGGTCTGGGAGCAGGGACTGAGAACGGGGACCAGGGACTGAGAACGGGAACAAACAGGAATAAGCCAGATTACCAGCAAGGGCCTTTACTGCGAACAGACTCAAATACAGGTACAGGTACAGGAACAGATCAGGATCAAAGACAGAGGCATGTGCATAGGTGTCTGACTTGAAACAAAGGCAAGGAAACAAACAGGAAACAGAGCTATAAGACAGAGAGAGGAGCAACAAGAGGACAGACAGACAGAGGAACCCAGAGGAAACAGAAGGCAGCAGCACACCCAGTGGACAAAGAAGAACTATGGCTAGGCAGGAGGTCTAGGAGACCCTGACATATAGTAACCAATTAATCCCAAAAGGTCCTTACTTGTTTTTTTGTAACTGGCCTTGGCCAATTTTGTATCGCCTCTACTTTGAGTGTTTGGGGTTTGAGTAAACCTCTGCAAATAGAATACCTCAGATACTTGGCCTCCTCCAGACCAATAGTGCATTTAGCGGGGTTAGCAGTTAGTCCAGCAGACCGAACTGCGTCAAGCACAGCTTGGACCTTTGGAAGGTGGGATTGCCAATCTTCACTATGGATTACCACATCATCCAGGTAGGCGGCAGCATACCGAGCATGTGGTTTTAAAAATGTATCCATCATTCTATGGAATGTGGCGGGAGCTCCATGTAAGCCAAAAGGCAGCACCCTATACTGAAAGAGGCCGTCTGGGGTTGAGAAGGCTGTCTTTTCTTTTGCTCTTTCTGGGAGGGGAACCTGCCTTTAGGTCTAGGGTCGTGAGATATCGGGCTTTGCCCAGTCTCTCTACGAGTTCATCAACCCTGGGCATAGGATAAGTATCAAATTTTGACACAGCGTTTAGTTTACGGTAGTCATTGCAAAACCTTGTTGTACCGTCTGGTTTTGGGACTAAAACTATAGGGCTGTTCCACCCACTTTGGGATTCCTCAATTACGCCTAGTTTTAGCATTTTTTTAACCTCTAAACTTATAGCCTCTCTTTTGGCCTCTGGGATTCGGTACGGTTTAAGGTTAACTCGGACCCCCGGTTCAGAGACTAGGTCATGTTCAATTACGCTAGTTCTACCTGGCTGTGTAGAGAAGACTTCTTTGTTTCTTCTCACTAAATTCTGGACCTCTTGTTTCTGATGAACGGACAGGGTTTCAGCTATGCTAACCTCTGGGTCAGTTTCTCGATTCTCTGACGGACCTGGGGGTACTAGGGTTAACAAGACCAAGCCCTCTATCTTTCCAGGGCTTAAGTAGGTTTATATGGTAAATTTGCTCAGGTTTCCTCCTACCTGGCTGTCTCACCTTGTAATTTACTTCTCCCACTCTTTCCAAGACCTCATATGGCCCATGCCACTTAGCAAGGAATTTACTCTCTACGGTGGGAACCAGAACTAGTACCCTATCACCTGCAAAAAAAATTCTGACCCTAGCACCCTTATTATACGTATTCCTCTGGGCCTCTTGAGCTTTTTCCATGTGTTCCCTCACTATAGGTAGGACTGCAGCTATGCGGTCCTGTATCTGGGCAACATGCTCTATTACACTTCTGTATGGGGTAACCTTGTGTTCCCAAGTCTCTTTGGCTATATCCAGTAAGCCCCTTTGGTGTCGGCCATACAATAGTTCAAACGGGGAGAAGCCTGTGGATGATTGGGGAACCTCCCTAATGGCAAATAACAGGTATGGTAACAAACAATCCCAGTTTTTCCCATCCTTATCGACCGCCCGGTGTAACATGCTCTTTAAAGTTTTATTGAACCGTTCCACTAAACCATCTGTTTGTGGATGATAGACTGAGGTTCTGAGAAGCTTGATTTTTAGGAGTTTACATAACTCTTTTGTTACTTGGGACATAAATGGTGTTCCCTGGTCAGTTAAGATCTCTTTAGAAATTCCGACCCTGGTAAACAGAACTATTAACTCTTTTGCTATGTTTTTAGCAGAGGTGCTACGTGGGGGAACTGCCTCCGAATATCGGGTGGCATAATCTAATATTACCAATATTTGCTGATGTCCCCTAGCAGACTTTATTAGGGGTCCTACTAGATCCATAGCAATCCGGTCAAACGGTACATCTATTATGGGAAGGGGTACCAATGGGCTACGATACGCTTTGAACGGGGCGGTGATCTGACATTCTGGGCATGAGGAGCAATAATTTGTCATTTCTGCCAGAACCCCAGGCCAATAGAAGCTTCGGAGAACCTTTTCTTTTGTCTTTTCCACCCCTAGGTGTCCCCCCAATGGGTGACTATGTGCGAGGTGTAATACTACGTTACGGAATGTCCGTGGTACCAACAATTGTTTAGTTATAATTGATTTCCTTTTATCAACCCGATATACTAGGTCATTCTCTACCTCGAAGTAGGGGTAGGCAAGTGACCTATCTGGTTCGCCCGGAGTACTAGTCTGGTCCCGTATATTCCCCCTTGCTTCCGCTAATGTGGGGTCTTCCCACTGGGCCTTCTTAAAACCCCCAGGACTGACCTCTAGGTCAGCGAAGGTCTTATCCTGTTCTGGGGTGGTAAGCGCCTGTTCAACATCTTGATTTGGGGTATTCCCTACCAAGGTGGCCATGGGAAAGGGGATTTTACAGCACTCTTCCTCTTTCCCCTTTTTATTTGGGCCCTCGTCAATCTCCATTTCTGAAAAAGGGAAAGGATTTGTTTCTTCTATTACTTCTTTATGGTCCGCTATTGAACTCTGGGCACTATTCTGAGAGGTGGACCACATTTTTAGAAAATGGGGAAAGTCAGTCCCTATTAGCACATCATGTGCCAATTTGGGTACTATACCCACTTTGAAATCTAAAGAACCAAACTCTGTTTCAATAAGAACATCAACAGTGGAATATTCATGATTATCCCCATGTATACAGCAAATTGCCACTCTTTGTGAACTGTTTACCTGTTTTTTCCCAATGGGCAACAGGTATTCGGACACTAGTATAACCATACTCCCAGAGTCAAGTAGTGCCCGAACCCTCTTACCATTTACCTTTACAAATGCCCAGAGATGGTTATTCAAGGGGTCCTCTGGGCTAGGGCCCATACATTGAGACCACAACGAATAAGGTTCAACGCTGTTGCATTGCATTGGTTCAGTTTTTAGTGGGCAGACTTTCGCGGTGTGGCCCCTCTCATAACAATTTATACATTTAGGTACATAGTCTGTGTCCCACTTAGAGCCCTTTTTCAGCTACCCACATTGGCTGTTGCCCTTAGTATGCGAGTCACTGTTGCTGGTGCTGTGTGAAGGCGGTCATCGCTCTTCAGCCCCCCTTAACCCTGGTACCCTTTTACCATCTCTGGAAGAGTCCTGGAGCCTTTGGTAGTGGGGATGCTCCATGACTGTGGGTTGCAGGTGCTCTTCTGCTGCATTGTACCTTTCTATGACCATGACCAACTGTTCCACGATGTGGCTTGCTGAGTTGATCTCGGGTTGTAGCCACTTCCGAGCGAGGTGGATAAGGTCATATATCTGGGATCGGGTGGCTTTATCCAACGTGAGATCCATGCGTGGAACCTTTGGGCGCGAACGGCCATGGTTACGCCGAGGCGGGCGAGGATCTCGAACTTCAATTTTGCATAGACGTTAGCTTCGGCTGGCTCTAGATCAAAGTAAGCCTTCTGGGGTTCGCCGCTTAGGAAGGGTGCGATTAGACTGGCCCACTCAGCTTCTGGCCAACACTCTCTCTGTGCCGTGCATTCAAAAGTTAGAAGATAGGTTTCAACATCATCCGAGGGCCCCATCTTCTGAAGGTAGTGGCTTGCCTTGGTCATTTTCGGGACTGGGGCTGCCTCTGCCAGTGGAGTCTTAATGGTAGTCCCTCTCAGGATCTCGAGTTCCTGCTGTAAGCCCTGGGCGAACCGTTGTTGCTCCTCGCTCAGCAAGTGGTTTTTCTCTTGCTGGTTTGCATTCGCGTTTTGCAGAGCTGCATTCGCCTCTTGCAGGGCTGCATTCGTCTGTTGCTGGTTTGCATTAGTCTCTTGCTGGGCTATAAACAGCTGAAGCTGGGTTGCATTCGCCTTTTGCAGGGCTGCATTCGTCTGTTGCTGGTTTGCATTAGTCTCTTGCTGGGCTATCAACAGCTGTTGTTGGGTTTCATTCGCGTCTTTCTGGGCAGCGACATTGCGTACCAGCGCACTCACCACATCTTCCATCTTGTTTGGAGAGAAAAAAATACTTTTTTTTTTTTTTTTTTTTAAAGTTCTTTAACCCGCAGACCTTTTAGTGTTCTGCCCGCATTCTCCACCATATGTGACAAACGGCTTACTCCGGGGCTCCGCCGTCTGTCCGGGACTGTTAGAACACGGTCTTTTAGGGTAGGTTAAATGACGAGGCGTAACATGCTGTTCCTTTAAACAGGCTATTGCCTGGTTTATTCAGTCCCAGGCACTGAGACTGCCACACGGAATTCAAAATAATACATAAGCAAACAAAAACCCTGCTCGTCTGAGCAATAACTTAACTAAGGTTTTCCCTGACTGGGGTTGGACTGGCTTATCCAGTTCCAACAACAAAAATAAGGAACATTGCAGTTTTAGACAAAAGGAACAGAATGATTTAACCTGTTTGGTGAGAGGCGTTTCCCCTCTCTGCTTCCAGCAGCCTTCCTGCCTCCAGGCTCTTGGGGAAAGGGGAGAGGAACCAGGAAATCAGCCTTAAATACCTGATCTCTAACTAGCAGGACAGGTGACAGAAATCAGGCAGCAGACAAACTCTGGTCTGGATCCCTCACCCCTCAGTTCCAGCACTTGCCAAACTGTGGGATGGAGTGCATGCATTCTGAGGCTGCACTTTCCAACCTAAACAGGATAGAAACTGTTCAGTATCCTGGGAGCCCTATATATGGAATTTATCACCATACCCTGGTTTCTGTCACAATATATACACATGATGTGCAAATCTATGAGATAAAGGAGACTTTTAGTTACATCCATTGATCAAATAATGCCCAAGCCTGCCACCAAATGCCAAGGTAAGTCTCATAGGCAGGTCCCTACACTGACTGCAACTAGTGTTATGTGAAAATGCCCCAAATGGGGTTAAAATGTCCAAGCATGTGCTTATATATCTAGGAATAATTACATTTCGTATTGCTTTACAGGACATGTTCAATTTCAGGGATTCAATACCAATGTAAAGGGGGTTAAGGCTGCACACCACAATATAAATAAATAAACATACAGTTTACCGGTGCTGTTGGTTCAAGGAAGTACCTGCCAGGTAAAATCCAAAGTACACTGAGCAAAAAGAGAGATCCAGCGCTCCACGGATTTCAAGATAAATGAATTTATTGTGCTACACGACGTTTCGACCAACAGGTCTTTTTCAAGTGATTAGGCATCACTTGAAAAAGACCTGTTGGTCGAAACGTCGTGTGGCACAATAAATTCATTTATCTTGAAATCCGTGGAGCGCTGGATCTCTCTTTTTTCCTCAATTTCAGGGATGCCACCCATCCTGCAGTATAAAGGTTGGAAGTAATTTTTTTTTGTATGGTCCCATAAAATGTGAAGTTGCAAAGTGACCACAGGTCAGTTCTGTGCCTATTTGCGTGGGCAGATGCGTAGTGTTGAGACTGCCTGGTGATCTTTACATGACTTATGTAAAGTGCTACATTGCATAGATTTTCACTTAAGATATATATATTATATATAAATATACATATATATATCATGTACTAAAAATCGAATTTACGTCCCTGCTATTGTATTTCTACATTTCATCCACTATGGGTTTGTTTCTAGTTTTTCTTTTACAGTTCTCTCCAATTCTACAAGCAAGAAAGGATGGCTGTTGAAATGCCATATGGGTTAAAACAGATAAAAGCTTAACAATGCCACAATATTGTATTCATTTGAACATTTCCTATAATATCTAATATGAAATCATTGTGTGGCCATTTTGCAGACAGTCCTATCCCTGACAAAATACATCATTGCAGAGGCATTTTCCCTCTTTGCTGCCAGTTGAGGGACACCTGCTCAGATCAGATATTTTTTATTCTCATTCCATGAGCACGTAACCCCATTGTTCCAGCCTAGACAGCCTTGTAGAATGCACCGCTATTTCCACCAATTAAAATAGCAGTCCCTCTCAGAAGCCTTTGAGATTAATTCACATAAAGTTTGTATCTTGTATTTTGAGCAATTCATGCTCTAAAAAAAATATTTTTTTTCTTTTTCAATGTAAAAAATCATGATTGTCTTCATCTCCAGCTTTTGATGCTACCATGTACAGCAAATAAAAATACCACTTGTGGTACACATTTACATGTCTCAGAGCAGATCTGCAACCCTGTCTTTCCCCATTATGGCTTAGCAAACAGGGCTTCCACTGCAGCCAGGAATTCTGGGTGATGACATGCAAATGAGCAACAAGCTACCATGGTAAACTTTAGGCCAGGTCCCCAGTGGCCGATGCGGCACGCGCTACACACCACAGCACAGCCGTCTATGGGACAGGCCCCAGTGGCTGTGTGGGTGTGGGTGCGCTAAGTGCTGTGACGCGTACGTTGGTGTTACGATTGTGCTCGCCACAAACCGGGACCGGACCGCGGGGCTGAGGTGGGGTTATATAATCACCGACCTTAATCCGCGCAGACTGATCCGGACTGCGCAGTTCGTAGTCGTACATAGCAGGGTCAGGATTGGAGAAGGCAGCATCGTCGTTATTCAAGCAGGCGTTCGGCAACAGGTAGTCAGAAGTTCCCCGCTTCAGCTTAGGAGCGTGAGCGCGGGAGTGGCCTCTGCGCGAGGAGCGGGCTTGGCCCATGACGCCGGTCTCAGCAGGGGGAGACAGCAGGCTGGCCAAAGTACACCACGGGGCAGTGTCGGGGAAAACCAACGCTTCAGCACAGAAGTCCAAAGCAGGCCTCTGCGTGGAGAATAGCAGCAGACCTCAGGAAACGAAGGGTAACCTCTGCTAGGGGAGAATGCAGCAGGTACCAGGAAACAGTGCTGGCTAAACTACGCTTCAGCACAGGAGTCAGGATCAGGCCTCTGCGTGGAGAGTAGCAGCAGACCTCAGGATACTCAGGAAACACAGGCCTCTGCATGGAGATTAGCAGCAGGCCTCAGGGTACTCAGGCCTCTGCATGGAGATAGCAGCAGGCCACAGGATACTCAGGCCTCTGCATGGAAAGTAGCAGCAGGCCTAAAGAACTACTAACGAGAGTAGAGAGGTTAGTACACAAGGAGACAAGCCAGGCGGCTTGTGGCAGAGACAGTAACGTCCAGAGACGGATTATGCTCGGCAGAGAGGGATTGTGGGAATGCAGTACTTAAAGGCCAGCGGGCCAATCTCAGGAGGAGGGTGTGAGGGCACTGCTCCAATGACTGAGTACAAGGCTAGGTTGCAGTGATAGCCCGCACAGCTGCTGTTGATTGCAAAGAGGGAATTTAGTGAGAACCATAGCACTCTGCAAGGCTACGAGAAAAGCCAGGAGTAGATTCCTCACAGTACCCCCACCTTCAGGTGAGACCTCAGGGCGAACATGACCACTCAGAGTTGGGGGACCTGGAATTGTTCCTGAACTGTCTAGGATTGGGGGTAGAGTCGTGGTCCAGCGACTCGCGTGCACTCCTTTGCGTACCCCCACCCCCTTGTGAGAACTGCGGCCAGACAGGGCCATCCATAGGTCTCGGGAACATTGAGTTGTTCCTAAAGTGCTTTAGGCGCGAAGGGGTGCCAAAAACGAGCAGTTCATTGGCAAGTCCTGTTCTAGGATCTGAGAGTGGTGGCACAGACATTTTTGGTATGGGGCTCGCCACGCGAAATGACTAAATCCAGAGCTGTTGAGAAGGAGGCGTTTCCAGAATAGAAACGGCAGAGGTACCCTAACAGGGTGCCCAGTCCCTAGTAATCGTGCCAGAGTGGGGACCAAGAGGCACCGATAATTGATCGGTTATAACAGGGAGACCCTCCGGGCAGGCAAAGTTTTTGCTGAAGTTTGCACGTAGGATTTTGAGAGGATCCTTTCCTCCAACGATTTTCCGGGTAGTGCCAGGTATAGGTATGATAGATGACAAGGCGAGCGGTAAACCAGGTCTAGGGACCGAAATCTTGGGGTACGAACAGGGGATTTCCAACATAGGGGAAACAATAGGTACTGCAGAAGGTTCCGAGAGAGACAACCATGAGTTCGCAGTGGCAGAGAAGCAATCAGCAGTGGAGCTCCCAAATACTGTAGAACCCTCAGTGAGGGATAGATAGTATTGTCTGGGGAGTGGAGATCACAAAATCCAAGGCAGCGTGTAAAGTTCTTGAGACAATAGGGAGAGAAACCTACTTAAAGTCATTCTGGGGTACTTCAGGGACCACCGAATGGTCAGTGAAAAGAAACTGCCCTCCCGCACTGGGGATTTGGAGCGCAGCAAGGGTTACTTCAGATATGGCACCAGAGTCCGGGAAGGTATGCTGGTCTTTACAGAGATTAGAACAACCGCATGGGGCTGACTACGTGCTGCAATGAACTCCAAGGGCATCATACTTGTCATAGGAGTGGGAGTAGGAATAGGCTCTGGAGCTTTAATATCTGGAACTTGAGAAACAGGCAGTGCCAGGGCAGTGGAGGGGGGAAGCCAATGTCTGGAGTAGGAAGCTCAGAGTCTGTAACAGGGACATCTGGCACTGCAGGGGCACAGCTATGAGGAGAACTAGCGTCAGGAGCTGGTGCCTGGGAATCAGTGACGGGTACTGGGGAAGTTAGAGAGTTAATAAGCAGTAAGTTGGGACCGGGGAAACTCTTAATAGCAGAAACCTTAGAAGAAAAAAGAGTCGTATCCAAAACTGCAAGGGCCCTAACAGGGGTACTTGTCATGACAAAATCAGAAATAGGTATGTTTACTAGTGCGAAAATTCTGATAGCGAAACTGCTAGTCAGTGATGTGGGTATCTGGGTTTCACTAGTGAGAAAATCAGATACATTGGAAAGTGACTTAGAATCAATCACGGGAGTTCTGGGTCTACTGGGCACGTGTGAGAAAGTACCCTTAAAAACAGGAGTTCTAACCTTAGCATAGATTAATCCAAAGGTTGCTGGGGCAACCTTAGAAGCCGTAAGGGGAGACTCAGAGCGTAGTAAGGGATCAGGGGCAGATAAGCTGATCTCTGAAGTGATAGCCTGAGGGGCCGTAGAAGGGGGGCTAATAGCTGTCACAGGTTCCAAGGAGAAAAGGACAGGAATAGCAACACTCTAAGACAGAGGAGGGAAAGCATTGGGAACAGGCATAACAGATAGGAGAAACGGAAGTGAGCTAGGGAAGGCTGCTTCTACAGCAGAAGATTTAGTAGCGGCAGGGCTTAACTCAGCGGCTGCTGGAGTACTTTTAACTACAGTAAGAGGCGACTGCAGGTTTACAAAATCAGGAGTAGAGGGAGTTTTAGATTTGAAAACCTGATCCTCCAAAAAGGAGGGGCCTGACTGTAATTGTACTAAGGGAGCAACAACAGATACGCTGGTCTCAAAAGGGGTCACTTGGGAAGGGGCATAATGTGCGCTGTTCGCTTTTAACCCTAGGATTTGAGAAGAGGAGAACACAGACAGTACAAGGGGGGCAACCACAACTGTGCTGGTCCCTAAAGTGGGTATTTGGGAAGGAGTGTCTGGGACATCAGAAACGACTATAGATTCCAAGAAAAGGGGGTCTATGCTCAGAAGCAGGTATTTCAGCTCTCTGAGTGACAGACGGGGTCCGCGAAATACCTAGGAGTGGGGATTCTGCTAACAGGCTTAGGGAAACAAACGGTTCCTGAATACTTTTAACTGGAGCCAGTATTCTTGCCGAAGGTTCAGGGGGTGCAGCCCCGAGAATTTTAGCTGAGCCAGGGGACTTATAGTAAGGAGTATCCAAAGGCTCAGCAACTTGAACATTAGGGAAGTCATTCAGTGCAACCCCTGCGGTCAGATTTGGGGATTCACTCTCTGATGCTAGAAAGGACGCATTAGCCTGGGGGCAGCAAGGATATACAGGGGTCAACGCAGATAGTACCTGAGAGTCAAAAAGAGAAAGTCAAAATGCCTCTGAAATTGGGGACACAAGGAGTTCCTTCTCTGAAGCTAAGGAGGTGTCCTTGACTGGCGGACTACAGGGATTAACCAAGGGGGACTCATAGGGCTGACCCGCAGAGGTTAATACAGAAAAAACCTCAAGGGTTAAGCAGGCTGTGCCTGAGAATCAGAAAAAGAGAAGCTTGCCTCCAAAAGTGGGGCCATAGGGGGTTCAGCCTCTTGCCCTAGGGACCTAACATTAGCCTGCGGAATACAAGGGTTAACAATGGGGATCTCACAGAGGAGCAGACTAACAGGGGTTAAAACAGAAATAACCTCGGGGACAGAGCTTAGAGATTCTGGGTTAGAAAGAGAGGGCAAACAGAGTTCATTCTCTTGTGCTAGGAAAGACACACTGACATGGGGAATGCAGGGATTTACAGTGGGGGACTCATAGGCTTGACTAGCAGGGGCTAAAACAGGAATAACCTCAGGGTCTGAACACAGGGGGGCTAACACGGGGAGTAGGAACCGTGGCAGCTTCTTCCTTAGCGGGCAGCGACAGGGAGATGGTTTGGCCATTCTTAGGAGGGGGTGGTACCCCCACAGGTTTAGTAACAGTGTTGGCAGAAAAGAAATTGTGATTAGAAAGTGCGTAGGCAGCGAGAAGAGGGTCTCGCTTACTTATGATTAGGTCAAATTCTTGGTACAACACACGGGGGGCATCTAGAATCTGATCTAGAGTCTTTCGATCTGAGGTAGAAATAGCAAGGTGCAGTTGGGAGTACAGGGCCTGTTGAGACTTTCTTTCCTAAATTGCTGAGCTTTATTTATTTATTTATTTATTTATAAAATATTTTACCAGGAAGTAATACATTGAGAGTTACCTCTCGTTTTCAAGTATGTCCTGGGCACAGAGTAAAGCAAAATAATACATGGTTACAAATACAGTTACATAAATGAACAAGGTATACATTTATATACAAGACATTGCATGCACAGTTAAAGAAAATATATATTATGAGCGTATGAAACAGTTACAGACCAGATTAAAGTGTGAGACAGCCTTAGATTTGAAAGAACTTAAGCTGGTGGTGGATGTGAGAGTCTCTGGTAGGTTGTTCCAGTTTTGGGGTGCACGGAAGGAGAAGGAGGAACGTCCGGATACTTTGTTGCGTCTTGGGACCAAGACCTTACTCCTTTAGTAAGGAGTTCTTTACGAATCAGTCTTTCCTGAGGGTTTAAACCTTTTCACATGAACGCACTCTCAGGTGGAGGCAGTCTTTCAAACAGGTATGGTCTTCCAAACAGGGACTGGTCCGCAGTCTGGGACATAGGTACAGTAAAACATTTACCAACCCCCGCCACGGTGCGGTCCGGTTTTGTGGGGCCGAGCATATGTTACGATTGTGCTCGCCACAAACCGGGACCGGACCGCGGGGCTGAGGTGGGGTTATATAATCACCGACCTTAGTCCGCACAGACTGATCCGGACTGCGCAGTTCGTAGTCATACATAGCAGGGTCAGGATTGGAGAAGGCAGCATCGTCGTTATTCAAGCAGGAGTTCGGCAACAGGTAGTCAGAAGTTCCCCGCTTCAGCTTAGGAGCGTGAGCGCGGGAGTGGCCTCTGTGCGAGGAACGGGCTCGGCCCATGACACCGGTCTCAGCAGGGGGAGACAGCAGGCAGGCTGAAGTACACCGCGGGGCAGGGGAAAACCAACGCTTCAGCACAGAAGTCCAAAGCAGGCCTCTGCGTGGAGAATAGCAGCAGACCTCAGGAAACGAAGGGTAACCTCTGCTAGGGGAGAATGCAGCAGGTACCAGGAAACAGTGCTGGCTAAACAATGCTTCAGCACAGGAGTCAGGATCAGGTCTCTGCGTGGAGAGTAGAAGCAGACCTCAGGATACTCAGGAAACACAGGCCTCTGAATGGAGATTAGCAGCAGGCCTCAGGGTACTCAGGCCTCTGCATGGAGATAGCAGCAGGCCACAGGATACTCAGGCCTCTGCATGGAAAGTAGCAGCAGGCCTCAGGAACTATTAACGAGAGTAGAGAGGTTAGTACACAAGGAGACAAGCCAGGCAGCTTGTGGCAGATTGTGTATAAACTTATCAAAATGTGGCGCTCAGTGTATATGGTTTAAATCAACATCAAATAAACCCACAGTGTTAAAAATAGATAAGAAAATAAACAGTGATACTTATACAACCACGTGTATTCAATGCTGCTGTGACTTGATGCAGGACTGCTCTTTCAATCCTCGTAGGCAAGTGAAGGGTGAAAATCATCAAGAAGCGCAAATCATGTGGAAAATAAAGAAAGACAACAAACTTATGGTGCAGTATTGTGTGAACTTTGTGTGATAAATGGCTGTGGTTAGGTGCTCAGAATACTCACAAACGTGAGAAGTACGCAGGCATATAAAGGTATCTTTAACCCATGGGATGAGGCCAATTAGTAGGATGGGAACCGCACTGCTAATCAGGTATACTGTAGCGCTCTGGTACACTTGCGTCCCCTTAGAAATAAAATGAACCGGACATAGTGCAGACTGTACATAGAATATTTATAAAAACAAGCAAAATCCAATCAACTCACATGGTGATGGAAAGAAACAAGCGTGTAGATCACAAAGTGGATCTCTGCAAGACCGGGAGAGTGGTATCTCTGCTGTTCCTCTGTTCAGCTGATTAAAAACATGTTTACACATAAGATATCCGCCCCCTTAGAACCAGAATATTAGAACACATTAGTAACATTAAAAGAAAAGTAACAACACACAGTGTTTCTAATCACTTTTTATTGATGCACAACTCAGACCCTAAAGGGTTAACATTCAAAGCGATTGAGCAAGTTATGCCCCATTGGAGAGGTGGTAATAGGAATACAGCCCTTCTCAAAAGGGAATCATTTTGGATGTTTGAGCTAAATACATTGGCACCCTCAGGTTTAAATTTGGATTTTGATCTTAAACCATTTTTATAACATATATAAACATCATTATTACTATGGTTTTTGTCATATCCACTAATTATGTTTCATCTTTGTTCTTTCCATTAGATATTGTTCCTTCTACTTAATTTGCGTCATTATATTTTATGTATTTTATTTATTTTAGCTTTTTTAGGGATAGTAATAAATGTCATCATATCCTTAGGATTTTTGGGTCTGTGCATATGTCAGATGCAACAGATTTAACTTTGCCTACAGCTTAGGCTATCCACCAATGGCTATTAAATGCCATTTTTTTTATCTTATGTGTAAACATGTTTTTAATCAAGTACTCATATATTAAATGTTTTAACTTGTATCACCTGCATCTATGTAGATATACTGATTGCTTTTACCTAGATGTAGTAATTGTCTATATCAGCAGCATTTGGCCATCTCAATTAAATGTGTTCCATTATCCAATTCACTCCCCACCTATGAGAGTAGAGATTAGAGTATATAAATTGCTCATACACTATGGAAAATCACTCCTGAAGACACCTACAAGGTGAAACGCGTAGAGTGATGCCCTGAGACGAAACTGGAACCTCTGAGAGCGGATGACGTCACTTCCGGTCCTCGGTGAGACGCATCCGTGACACGCATAGCTGAACAGAGGAAAAGCAGAGATACCACTCTCCCGGTCTTGCAGAGATCCACTTTGTGATCTACACGCTTGTTTCTTTCCATCACCATGTGAGTTGATTGGATTTTGCTTGTTTTTATAAATATTCTATGTACAGTCTGCACTATGTCCGGTTCATTTTATTTATAAGGGGACGCAAGTGTACCAGAGCGCTACAGTATACCTGATTAGCAGTGCGGTTCCCATCCTACTAATTGGCCTCATCCCATGGGTTAAAGATACCTTTATATGCCTGCGTACTTCTCACGTTTGTGAGTATTCTGAGCACCTAACCACAGCCATTTATCACACAAAGTTCACACAATACTGCACCATAAGTTTGTTGTCTTTCTTTATTTTCCACATGATTTGCGCAGCTTGTGGCAGAGACAGTAACGTCCAGAGACGGATTATGCTCGGCAGAGAGGGATTGTGGGAATGCAGTACTTAAAGGCCAGGGGGCCAATCTCAGGAGGAGGGTGTGAGGGCACTGCTCCAATGACAAGGCTAGGTTGCAGAGATAGCCCGCACAGCTGCTGTTGATTGCAAAGAGGGAATTTAGTGAGAACCATAGCACTCTGCAAGGCTACGAGAAAAGACAGGAGTGGATTCCTCACAGTTGGCAGGGAAGACAAGAATGTTGTCTTCCCATGCCGCGACGCGAGCGGTGCACACCAATGGAAGGGCAGATATGCCCCATCTTGGCCCCGTCCCCGCGCTCCACTACAGACGACGGCTTTACACTGTCAGCAGACTTGCGTGCTGCAGGTAAGACTGGGGCCGTAGCCTTAGACTGCACTGGGAAGAGCTCCATTTTAACCTCCTGGACACATCAGGGGAGGGTTGTGTGTGTGTGTGTGTGTGTGTGTATGTAGCACATGCACCCCCACCCTGTAGGAGATACTTGTTGCGGCTACAGGTGTTTGTGGTGCGGCATATCTATGAGGGTCAGGAGAGCTGAGTCATCCCGATGGTGAGGAGATCAGGACAGGCTTTTGGTGTCATCTTAGATTCATTCTCAGGTGTTCAGCGCCTCCAGCTTCATTGGGCTCTATGGGGTCCTAGAGGCTGTCCCATCTGAAGCACATATTATACACCCAGGCCCACTGACTCAAATCCAGGCAGGTGTAAAAAGTAAGAAAGGGTTCTTTATTGGAGCAGTCACTGCAGATCTTTCACAACGGTGCATAGGTCTCAGAGGATACCAGGCCTCTGAATGGTGATTGCTCTCAGAGTCTGGAGCATTCAGATCTTGTATGGCCAGCCAGCCATGAGGGCTGACTGGCCTCTCTCACTCCCAGCGGGGAGGAGAGGCTCACTCCCACTCCTTAGGAAGGAGAGGAACAGACTCCTAAATTTGGCACTGCCTCTCTGAGGAACCAGAAGGGATGGGCTCAAGGTCTGTACCTATACCAGATAGGCTATACACACGCCATGAGTCACCACCACACTTCTGTCACTCAGAGAGGAGCACGAGGGGGGTCAAAAGCCTTGACTGCTTAGGGCTTATGTGACAGGGGGAAGAGACAGGCAGAGTAGACTAACAATGTTACACTCTCCCCTGGGTGGAATTTCCATGTCCTCACTGGAACTAAATTTGCTGCACCATATGTCAGTCTGGAACCTGCAAGGTAACAACAATATAAATAACATATTATGCATGGTTACCCAAGTACAGGCACAGACCAAATGTAATACCCATCACCCACTGATAAAAGCGAGTACATTACACTATTTCTTCCAACATATAGAAAAGGAGAAACTACTTATTTATAATACTTAGGATCAGGTTTCTTGATGGCCCATCCCTCTAGATCCTTAACCCAAACATAATACACTTTGGGTCCACCAGTGTCATGGCAAACCGCCACCCTGTCTTTAAAGATACAAGTCCCAAGAATGCAGCAGTTTCGGAAAAGCTGGGACCCATGGCTTGGGCCGCGGGACCCGGGTCCGGTTTAGGCCTGGGATGAGCGGCCTCCATCGGGTAGATGGCAAGGAGATTCACGGAGACTCTCCCCACCCACTCCCCTCCCCCTCCCCGCCTCGCTCCCTGTCTGTTCATCTCCCCCCTCTTTCTTCCTTTCTCTATCCTCTCCTTAGCTCGGCAACAAGAAAATATGTTTATTGGAAACACCTCGCTGAATCTAGTCATGTGCCCATGACATTGCTGTACCTGTATCTTTATGTTTCCAATAAAAAAAAGATTGAGGGAAAAAAAGATACAAGTCCCAGTGATCCACTCCCTCATCACCGCACAGATACGGGACTCAGTTATTTATGTAACTGTACTTGTAACCATGTATAATTTGTTTTACTCTGTGCCCAGGACATACTTGAAAACGAGAGGTAACTCTCAATGTATTACTTCCTGGTAAAATATTTTATAAATAAATAAGTTATATGCTCTTTGTAACTGGTCTTGGACTGTAGATATTCTGTAAGGGCCAACCTCAACCAATCATGCCGTTGTTCTTCTGTCACCTGCATGATTGACTCTGGGATGTATGGGAAATTATAACCGTGAGATAACCGGTACCTATTATGGCCCTGTCTGCTCCTTGGCCAGGTAATACCCAAAACCTGGGGTCATGAGGGTCCACCTCTTGGTATAGTATAGAGGGGCCCTTAGGTACTATTACACCCAGGGTGATCTCTCCCTGTTGCTGACGAAGTGCCTCTGCCACCTCCTCAGGAGAGAATTGACCTTTCTCCCACCAATGGTCAGCTATAAGACTGTTGACCAATACAAACCTTGTCCTATTTAATTCCGGGACATAGCCACAGAACATGGTGTACCATTTAAGGAGTTCCCTAGACAAAGGCTCAGGCCCAGGACTACTAGACCTGGTTCATACGGGAGAAGACACTAGAGGGATTAGACTGTGGAGATGTCCTAGATACATTAGACTGTTGACTGGATGAGTCCCTGAAGGACTGATAAGAGCCCCTAGAGGTAGGTCTTTTAATGCGACTAGATGCAGGTATCTCACCCTCAGATTTTTCAGAGCTACCACCCTCAAACGACCAATCCCTCTCAGGAGATAACCTAGGTGATACATCATCAAGAAACTTTGTTAAGACAAAGGTGGTGACAGCAGGGTCAACATGTCTCACCCTCACTGAGCCAATGGTTGAGGATGGGGCAGTGGCAGGGGCAGAATGGGTCTGGGCAAAGTCCACAATGTCGTAGACAGGGTTAGCATGGGATGGTATGGCAGGGGCATAGCATAGTCCATGACCTGTCCGTTAGAAAGGGACTTTCCCCCATGGAGGTAACAAGGGCATGGTGGTAGGGACGCGATGACCCCTTCCCATACATTGGGCCACAAAGCAAGGAGCATCTTCCGGAAGCAAGCTCACACTCACCGCTGATGACTCTGGCGGTGGTGCAACCAGCTCCATAGCCTCAGCGGACACCATCTTGGTGACGTCATCTGTCACTGGGCAGGCTCAAGTCCTGCGGTGGAGATGACGTCACATCTGGTAGAACCGGAAGTTCGTCACCCGACTGCACACAGGACAAGGCCGCACCCGGCACCTCATCCAGGTAGGCCGCAACGGGACCTTGCAAAGCGTAAGGAGCGGGAATGTCACTAGATGGCCGGTAGGTGACATCCCCGGATTTCTTCGCAGGCAGGCCCGGAACAGCGCCGACTTTATCCGGGATCATGGAGCTCCTCTGTTGGTCCGGAACCTCTGTAGCCTCTCGGAAGGACGCATCTGGACCGGAGCTTTGCTTGACACGGTAAGTGGTAGATGGGCTCTTCTCCTCAGGTTCCGCCTGGCCGATGTCATTGGGAGCCCTGATGGGGACCACTGATGGGGATACCTCCACCAGGACACAATGCCGGGGCGAGTCAGTCGCCCAGGTGACCATATTTATGGAGCTCCCTTACTCTGTGGTCACCTGGGGACTCACACCCGACACCCCTGGGGCAGTCCACTCACCCTCTGGAACCTTGATAGATATGGATCCCAGTCCTGGGACAGTTGGTACTTGGGCACATGGGCCCACAGCAGACATAGCGGTGGTAGATCCATCGGTGTATAAGTCCTGTGAGGCCGCACCATAGGGCAGGGGGCCCAGGCGGTGAGCAGGCATTGGCACCGGACCACTTAGGCGTCTGGGGCGTGATAAGGGCACGCGAACCCGTGTTGTCCACAGCAGGGATATTATCTGGAGCCGCACTGGTTGGTGTGGAGGCTCTAGAACGCGGCACAAGCAGCTCTTCAGGCCCAGGGCTGGCAGGCCTTCGATAATAGGTGCAACAGTGTAGATACCTCCGGGTATGTGACAGTGCGGGCACATGCACCGCAGATGAGTCTGGCCACCCACCCATATGACTAGATAGCCGCCAGGTAGTTCATAGTAGGTGACTTCCAGGTCAGCCGAATCCTGGTTGGACGCCATTGAAGTAGACGAGAGAGAGTTCGATAGTAGCTCCTTTCTTTTGCTCAGCTCCAATGCGAATTACCTGCAAGTGGACTCCTCCCAACTCCAAGGCAGGCTCTGATTGGTTGAACACTCTTTTACTCCTCCCCTGGGTGGCATTAAAGGCAGGGCTGTTTGAGTTAGAGGAGACTTGACTCCCGAGGAGCCAATCACTTACGTTGGCGGCACCAACATTTGGCGCTGAAAGGATGCAACTTGGTGTTGCAAAGGTTTGCAATTTGCAGCAAACAACGGTCACGATTTCAGGCAGGAACACCATTTTAGATGCTGGAAACGTGAAACCATGCGTGGCCGCCATCTTAGAACAGTGCCCGCTATAGTTCTGATGTTAAAGTCCATAGCATATGTAACCCTTTTATCCCTTCCCCCCCTAAGTGAGATGGGGGGTGCTTCTGGGTTACTACAAGTGGTCTGGGTGCTGCAACCTGCTGGCAACAGGAGAGCTGAGGGCTCCGCGGTGGTGTGGGGAGAACAAGGACAGGGGGACAGATTACCTTGATGCTGGTATCTCCAGATGGTGCAGTGCCTCCAGCCAGTGAGGATCCTCTGGGGTCTTCAGGGGATGGACCCCCTCTGACACTCCTTCATTCCCAGAGACAGGAATCCACACAGCAATGTCTTTTCAGTATTTATTGGTGGCATCTCCAACACAGAGAATCAGTGGAAGCATATCTCTCATTCCTATGCCTGCGCAGCATGATATTCTTTCACCCCCCCTTCCCCTCAGCATGGGGTGAAGGGAGAGACAGGTTGCTTCCTATGTGGTCTCCTCTCTGACTCTTTCTCAACTCCAACTAACTGATCAGTAACTGAACACTAACTGATAATTTAGGAGGCATGTCCCAATTTGAACATCTTAGGGGAGTGTCTCTAACTCTGACTCATTACAGAGCCAGAGCCAGATACACATTGGCCCACATGCAGCAGGGGGCGTTCCAACCAATATCCACCCCTTAGATTGACAACCTCAGAGTTGCAAGGCCCGCCATCCGATATTTGCTACAACATTCAAGGCTGAAATACACATACAGACCTAAAACTGGATTCAACCTTTCCACTGCCTGCAATAACAGGACTGACAGAGGAAAGGTCCAGAAACAGAAGTAACTGCCGGGAGGCCATGTTACACATACATTTCTCTGTTTTTGATACAAAGATGAGGTAAACGCTTCCAGGACAGTTTCCATTGGAAGCTCCCAGAACACAAGCATAGAAAGAGTAGGAAAGTGGGGGTCACGTCCCGAAGAGCACCTCCACCCGGTGCGACTCCCCCACGACACAGTACACCATTTAACGTAACGGGTACCCAGGGTTCTTCAGCATTGATAGCAAGTTCCCTGGCCCCAACTTCCAACCGTTCTTGGCAGGCTTAAGTACGTTGTGCTAGTTTAGTAGAACGGGGTCACCAGGTCTGACTTCGTGCATTCCCCTGGCCCCAACTTCCAACCTTTCAAAGGAGGATCTTCAAGGTATCCCCCTCCCTGGTGTCGCCTCAGGGAGAAAGGTCCCCCTTCGGGGATAAGATATGGGTGCCCAAGGGTAGCATCAGGGGCCCTGGCCCCTCTCTGCACCATTTTCCTATGCTGCTGTTACTGCTGCTTGATGTTACTGCTGCTGCTGAATCCATGAAAGCCTGTCCTGATCTCAGCAGCGCCTCCAATTGTAGCACATGTACCCCCACCCTCTAGGAGATACTTGTTGCGGCTAAAGGCGTTTCTGGTGCAGCATACCTGTGAGTGTCAGGAGAGCCGAGTCTGTGATGGTGAGGAGATCAGGACAGGCTTTTGGCGTCATCTTAGATTCGTTCTCTGGTGTTCAGCGCCTCCAGCTTCATTAGGCTCTAAGGGGTCCTAGAGACAGTCTCATCTGAAGCACATATCATACACCCAGGCCCACTGACTCAAATCCAGACAGGTGTAAAAAGTAACAAAGGGTTCTTTATTGGAGCAGGAACTGCAGATCTTTCAAAGCGGTGCATAGATATCAGAGGATCCCAGGCTTCTGGATGGTGCTTGCGCTCAGAGTCTGGAGCATTCAAATCTTGTATGGCCAGCCAGCCATGAGGTCTGACTAGCTTCTCTCACTCCCAGCGGGAGTGATTGCAAGTTTCTTGGATATGGGGTTACTAGTACAGCGGTGCGCAAAGTGGGGTGCATGAGATTTGCTGCAGGGGGCGCAGGGTTTACAGAGGCCCCACACGCTTCCTGAAGGCATTTAAATGAATGCCGGGGGAGCTGCAAGGCCTCTGTAAACTCCTACTTACCTTGATTCAGACGGCTCCTGGTGACACATCGCTATGGCAGCGTGACATCATGACGCCAGGATGTCTGAGTCAAGGTAAAAGCAAGGGGGGCGTGAAGAGAGCAGGACAGCCAGTAGGGCGGCGCAGGGGGAAAAGATTGTGCTCTCCTGTACTAGTACATGTGATCTTCAGCTATTTACAGCCCAGTCCCCATCAAGCAGCACCATATAATTGGTATAATTATTGTGTATAATATGGCCACTTTTGTGCCATGTGTACATATTCTCTGGTGTCGAATGCTGGCTATTTCCTCTGCCCAGGGAGCCATGTATTAAGAAGAGATGGGCAACTTCATTTAAAGCCATTTGAATTTGAAGCAAAAAAGACAGTAAATAAATATCACTTGTGAACACATTCACGTCTCAGACAGATCTGCAACCCCACCTTTCACTATCAAAAAAGACAAATAGTCACAAAATCACGTGTTGATCTTTTTTCAAAGACTTCTACCAGTTCACACGCATGCCCCAAGGCATCTGTGGGGCTCAGCAACATTCCAACGCCTAATGGAGAAAACCATTGGAGACATGAATCCTCGGGAATGTTCGGTTTACCTGGATGATATTATTGTCTTCGGTAAGACCCTGGAAGAACATGAAGAATGGCTGCTTAAAGTACTGGAGCGTATGGGCAAGAGGGCCTGAAACTGTCACTCGACAAATGCCAGTTCTGTCATACCTCGGTGACCTACGTGGGACACATTGTGTCTGCCGATGGAATCGCCACTGATCCGGCCAAAGTCGAGGCTGTGGTGAATTGGCCGCGACCCGAGAATGTCATGGAATTACGCTCTTTCCTCGGCTTCTGTGGCTACTATCGTCGCTTTGTGGAAGAGTATTTCAGTAAGGCCAAGCCTCTAAATAATCACCTCAAGGTATACCCCGAAGATACAGGGCAAAAGGCCACCTCTGCTAGACAGCCCTTTGGTGACAAATGGACAACTGAATGCGAACGGGCCTCTGTGGGCCTGAAGAGGAGTTTAACCAAGGCACCTGTTCTTCCTTATGCTGATCTGGAACAGCCCTATGTCCTCCATGGAAACACAACTCTTAACGGTTTAGGTGTAGTCTTGCACCAGAAGCACCCGGAGGGACTCCGACCAGTAGCCTACATCAGCCGCAGTTTGACTCCTAGCGAGCAAAATTACCCGGTACACAAGTTGGAGTTCCTTGCCCTCAAGTGGACCATCGTGGACAAACTCCATGATTATTT
This sequence comes from Ascaphus truei, assembly GCF_040206685.1. Taxonomy (NCBI): domain Eukaryota; kingdom Metazoa; phylum Chordata; class Amphibia; order Anura; family Ascaphidae; genus Ascaphus; species Ascaphus truei. The sequence continues at coordinate 273,182,167 of NC_134483.1, forward strand.
GTATGGTGTATCCTTCGAAGTGGGGACGGATAACAATCCCCTCACCTACATACTAAAATCAGCCAAATTAGATGCTACCGGCCATCGATGGCTGGCAGCGTTATCAAATTACCAGTTTACGCTGAAGTATAAGCCAGGGCCTCTGAATATAGGAGCAGATTCCCTATCCCGACGACCAGGTCTGAGCCCCACTCACGATGATGACGGCTGGGAAGAGATCCCGGGACCAGGGATGAGAGCCATGTGCAGCACGCTGCTGTCATTGCAGATAGGGTAGCCTTCTCAGAATTGAGGGTCGCGCCCTCCTTACGATGTCAATTCAGGGCCATCCCTGCTGCTTACTGCTATCCAGAAGGTATGAATATCACCCACGATAAAATCATAGCATGGAGGAATATGGTCCAATACCAGATCCGGGACGCCATTGCAGGCCTCATCCGTCAAGCTGTCCAGAGAAACAAGCCTGCAATTCTGAAACGTGCTCCTAGCGGCATGGTCGCCATTCTCATGTGAGAAGCCAATAAGTTCGAAATCGACAATGGGCTACTCTACTGGGTGGTGCAATACCACAACCACCCAGATAGACGACAACTGGCTCTCCCCAGGAACCTACAACATATGGTCCTGAAATCCTTGCACGATGAGCATGGACACCTCTGAGTGGAAAAGACTTTCGGACTCGTCAGAGACCGTTTCTTCTGGCCAAAAATGCGTGAGGCAGTAGAAGGACACTGTCAGCGGTGTTCCAGGTGTATTCAACGCAAGACACTACCTACCCGAGCTGCCCCAATGGTTCTTCTGAAGAGCTCGGGTTCCATGGACTTGGTGTGCACGGATTTCCTGTGCATCGTGCCGGATGCCCGAGGTATCTGTAACGTGCTGGTCATCACGTACCAATACATACGATATGCACAAGCCTTCCCGACTAAAGACCAGAAGGCCATCACAGTGGTGAAGATTCTATGGGAAAGGTACTTTGTGCATTATGGCCTACCCAACCGCCTCCATTCCGATCAAGGCCGGGACTTTGAAAGCAAACTAATCTGAGAGCTACTCAAAATCCTGGATATCACCAAGTCTCGGACCACTCTATACCACTCTATACCACCAGAGGGTGACGCTCTGCCAGAGTGATTCAACAGGACGTTGCTGGACATGCTGGGCACGTTGAAAGGCGCTCAGAAGATGGAGGGGAGCCGACATGTGGAGACCCTGGTACATGCGTATAACTGTACCCAACATGAGTCCATGGGATTCTCTCCATACTTCCTTATGTTTAGGCGAGAAGCCAGGCTGCCAGTAGATGTACGGTTACGAGTATCAACTGATGGTATAAACTACGCAACGCACTTCAAATACGTGTAAAGGCTTCAGGATAACCTGCAATAGGCCTACCAGCAAGCCGAGAAGTCTGCGGCTAAACTCAACACCAATAACAAGAGGCGTTATGACCATAAGGTCAAACACCGGTAAATCCGTCCTGGAGATGCCTTGCTTCTCCGCAACCTAGGGATTCCCGGGAAGCACAAAGTCGCTGACCGTTGGCGTGACGGTGTCTATGAGGTCGAATCACAGATGCCGGCCTCCAGGTCTACTGGATAAAAGACACGGATCGCCAGGTAAAGGTCTGGCACCGTAACCGTCTTCTTCCTATTCCACAAGTGGGAGACGATGAACCAGAAATACCGGCTACACCCCTGGACGGTGATCCGGAGCAATTAAATGATAGCCCTGAAACTATCTCGGAGACCACTAATGATCATCCAGTGGGTGAAGAGACTGTTAATGAAACTGTAGAGAACACAATGGAGGGACCCTCTCAAAGGGGACCCCAAAGTCCCAGAGCACCTCCTGGAGGAGCCACGGGTAAAGGGTCCCGACCACCGACGCCCTCTAGGGTGGCTCCAACAAGCCAACCCCTGGACCACAGAAGCCCATGCTTGACCCCAAACAGAGACTATTCAGAGACATTATTACCCTCAATGGAAGAGGCTGAGCCTCAGGACTATACCTATTACTCCCCAGAGGGAGTAGCTGAAGAACAGCTCCGGCTGAGCCAAAGAATTAGGTACCACCCAAATCGGGTAACCTATGATACAATTGGGGCACCCCACTATGGGGCTCAGCAGTGGTCCCGGAACAAAATCCAATCTGTGATTGTGATGCTCACAGAATTGTGCAACATTGTTCAAAGCCTAGATTAAATGTGATAATGCAATATATATCAATATTACAACTTTTCATTATTATGTGTTATATGGTTGTGTTACGTTGTTCCCAAGCAGGGACGTTGGTATTTTTCATCAGGGGGAGGATGTAGCTATGTCCCCCTGCCCCCCCTCCCTTACCTCCGATGCGGGGGGCATGCGGGTAGGAGGCCCATAGATAGGGACACTGCCCTGTAGTACTAGAGCGAGGGACACACACAGGACACGACGGTCTCCTGTTCACAGGTGATCTGGGACCAGACACCTGCAACAACGAAATACTGAATACGGTGGTACAATCAATGCGGGACCCACCCACCGTAGAGGCGGAGTCTGTGCGGTTAACTTACTGGATCCGTGGATCCCCTCAGCATCACTGCGCGCCCGGGTGTGGACACACCTGGCAGGTACCTTTATCCAGCAAGTGCACCAACACAACTTTAGTGGAGGCAGCGCTGTCTCACATTTGGGTGGGTTGGATCTTGGGGACACTGGGAAGGTTCTGTGTCCAAGAGCACCTCAACACATTGGGGACGATATACCCTACGGGTTGTGGACATGCTGTTGCGAACAAGGTGGGGAGGTTACGCCCCTGCGAGGCTTGGCGGGTAGCTGTACCTCATTAGTGTTCAGTAGAGCTGTTCATACAGTAATATGTGTGGTTCATGTGTATGTCTGTTTGTGGGCTTATTGTAACGTATCCTTGTTTCACCATATTATTGTGTATGGTTCATATATGGTCCTGCACGGGGTTATCCCACATAGTTAGGATCTCGCACAGGTGGAGGCACTGTCACCTATCGAATCAGGTACACTCCAGGCTCCCCTTGGTGGAGGTTCAGCCGTCCTGTGAGCCGCAGGTAACACATCACACACACCGTAGTCACCTTATCTCCCAGGGGGTGGGGAAAAGTATTCTACCTTTATTATTAAATAAATAAATAAAAAAAGAGTAGTGGTGGTGTAAAGGAAAAGGTAGGCTGACCAATAAATATTTATATGCTGCAGTGATGGATAGTAGAGAAGGAGAAAAACTGGAAGAGCACTACTGTTGGTATCGAAAAAATAGAAATGAGGGTGCGTATCCCATAAAAAGATTATTTATTGGTCATGGAAAAACAGGGCAATGGAGAGCCCTACAAACGTTTCACGCTTCACAGAGCACTTGAGAAAGCGCTCTGTGAAGCGTGAAACGTTGGTAGGGCTCTCCTTTGCCCTGTTTTTCCATGACCAATAAATAATCTTTTTATGGGATACGCACCCTCATTACTATTTTTTTGATATCTACAGTAGTGCTCTTCCAGTTTTTCTCCATCTCTACTTGCCTACCCCTTGGACGGAAGCACACCTGGGAACCCCTCACCTTTGGATCGCATGGACTGTGCAGCACTCGGAGTGAGTCAATCGCTTGCTACATGTTTTCCTGTTCAGGACTTTATTTAGACAATTGGTACGTTATAGGGTGTTATTATGCTCAATCTTCCTGGTGTTATTGTTAACAATAGCATCACTTATTAGTGAGCTTACCATCCGGGACTGCAACCCAGTACCTGTCTTCTATCAAGTTTATGTTTAGGGTCCCCCCCTACAAGTATCTGGTTATTCATTTTTCCTACTGTTGGGGTCTTTAGCATTACGCAGTCACATGGTCTGCAGTGACGTATACAAAGACAGACGCACAACGTTTATGAATTACCCTTCTTCAGGTGTAGAAAAGTCATTCTCCCCCCACACACATGTACTTTAGCCACTTGAACCCACACGGTCAGATGGTACGACAAAAGAGAGAAATAGTAATGTAAAGAGGACATTTTCTGAAACTAGACCTTTGTCGCCTCAATATGTCCACCTATTCTGTAAAAAAAATAAAAATAGGAATGTGTCAAAGTAGCCCATTGGTATACTATGTCTATATACTGGACTGTGTGTTATGTTATGTATTCTATAACTGTTCCCAGCCCTCTCTTTTTCTGTTTTGTACCTCACAAATCCATTAAAACAAAAAAGGTGAATTATGGGTAATTGTATGATGGCACTATGTGTGAGAAACCTTATTAGATATTGATCATTTCTTTATGAAATGTAATAAAGGACTTTCTTTAAACACAGCCTTGGTGATCCTGTTAAAAAACCATTTCCCTGACAGCTCTCTTTAATTATTGTAAAAGTTGTTAAAGGACTACAAATCCAAAGCACTATTCACAAAAGTAGTAACTTATTTTAAAAGTTTGTTTCCAAAAATTGTTTCTCCAGTGACTAAATGATGCCACGGGAAGGTAAGCATACCCCTTTAAATAAGACTTTCAGAGGTGAGAATTCAATAGAGGAATTCATAGAGCTCTGCTACCAGTTATTGGAGCTTCATGAATCTACTCCAATGTAGGTTGTGATGCACTGTAGTTTTGGTCAACAGCACGAGATCTTCATAGACACAATTAATGGACAGAACTTTGAAAGCCTCACATTTCTTCTCCAACTGTGAGGTTTAAGTATATTTGAAGAGCTATAGGTCTGTTTTTAGAAACTGCGTACATGATAATTTCTATAATCTATGAAGAACTTCACCACGACCAATACAAATGCTACAAATCCAAACCTTTCAAAAGGCTATTTTAATTTTAGGAAACCTTAATCTCAATCCTGGTTGACCAATAGTGACCATTACAGCATTTACAGTCCTAAAAGGGAACCTATTCCACTCGATTGTACCTTTAATCTTCTCTTGGCTGGTTCATTCAAAACAAGTCTGTAAACCAGAGTCTCTACTCTGTGTTGAGTAATAGTGACATCCAGAGGCCAGTTTAGTTCACATTTTTTATTTATAGGTCATGTAGCTTTCAATATTTAGATAACGGTGAGCTCAATTTCAGCACAATGTTATATCCATAACTAAGAAAATTAAATGTTGTCCCTGTGTATTCAGTTTTTTTCCCCCTTGTCTTCTTGCTTTTACGCAACACATACAGGGAGGAGTCCTAACAAATTTGATGTGATAGTACTGTATGTATATCTTTATTTATATAGCACCATCAATGTACATAGGGCTTCACAGCAGGAATTCATGACAAAATACTATAACACAATAATATAACAAATAATGGAAATAAGCGCTTGAGCCACCAAACTAACAAAAGGAAAAAGGAGTCCTCGCCCCAAAAGAGTTTACAAACAGTGAATAGTGCAATAGCGAAAACTATTACTAGTATTTTATAACAAGGGGTATTTATAGAAGTATTAGGTCAATGAGCTTGATTCTGCAAATGTATTAGATTAATATAAGTCCATTATTTTTGCAGTAATGATGTTGGATTGTATGTTCTCTTTTTACTGCCTAGCTAGAGTTTATCAGGTGTTGAACTAAAACCTTGTTTCCATTGACATGCTCAAAAGAAAGTGCAGTACTACTGCATCCCATACATGTTCAGTATTGTATTGTATTGTATGTCTTTATTTATATAGCGCCATTAATGTACATAGCGCTTCACAGTACAAGAACTGTTATTACTACTTTTGAAATTGAAGAACGCATGAGGAGTGCTAGAGCATAGAAGGGGAGTAGAGAATCATTACATACCGTGTAAGTAAAAGACGCTTGTTCAAATATTTAAATAGAGGGAAAATTGTTACCATAACATTCCTCTTATCAGAGATTGAAATACCTTGCAGTTGGAGGAGGCGGTGTAGGGCCTTTCAATATGGTCAAGTCACTCAATGCATAGCAGAACTTTCTGGCAGGAAAAGGGGCTTACATTTACATTATTTTAATATGATTGTTTTTCATTTAATTGCCCAGACCAAAAAAATGATTAGACCAAAAAATGAAAGCCAAGCCACTTGTGAATCATTACAAACCTTTATATAACCTTCTAATGAAAATATCTACACCACTCAAAAAAGGAATGGTATTATAAACATGCATGTTACTTTGATGCATTGTGCATATATCATTTGCAGTAAAACAAACTTTATAGCGGTGTAAAAAAAAAAGTTAAGCAAATTTGGGAAATAAAAGTACTTGCAGTCAGGTGGGTGTTCAATAGTACAATATTATCTTTTGAATTTGCACAATATTGGGAAAAGGATGATTTCTTTAGGTGCACTTATAAAAAAAAAATCATCTTCAAAAGACGAAGTTAAAAATACGTTTTTAAACTCATCTGGTTGGCATTCTTGGGATACTACCATTATGGGCACTACATGAGAATAAATGATTATTTGGCTCTAACTGGATCAGAAACGTTTCCACACATTCAATAAAGGAAAAGATAATTGAGCGGCAAATGTGGAGGCTAAACTAATCCAAATTTTTTTGTAAGAACAGTCCTGACAGTCAGTGATACATCCAAGTCAGACACTAGCCATTATCATGATTCTTACCACTAAAACAATTGTATTAGCTTTATATTACAATACCCTATTCTTTTGAGGGTGCTACTTAACATGATGAGATTTCTAAAGATAGAATGGAAAGGTTAGTGGAAAGGTTATCTGATGGTGTCCTCTCTTATACCACTGTTTACTTGGTCTAATAGCCCATGCCTTCATCAAAAATTAAGATACAGAAGTCGCTTGATGATAGGCCGATGACCATACATACACACGTGTAAGAGATCAACGTGGTATGGACTGGACGCAAAAACTATATGAAAGCACTCCACAACTCACAGTGCTATCCCAGTTTTGTTGTTTATTTGTTTTTAATGTAGTTTAATTTTTTTTTTTTTTTCATCCACCGGTGAGTTGTGGAGTGCTTTCGTATAGTTTTTGCATCCAGCCCATCCCACGTTGATCGCTTGCGCCTACCTTCTGGATTGGTGTGATGCGCAGCAGCCTTGCAGGTTTACATTACACAGGACTTGTGTGTATCCTTCGTTGGGGAGACGGTGCCTCACACGGAGCCCCCATACTCCGCCCCGCAACAACGGACAAGACGGGAAGCCAAGATCAACACTATACTCAGAGAGGGGGCTTCAGAGGTAATTTTACTTTTTCCTCCCCCCACCAAGTGTTGCAGCCAAGAGACAGTATATATTTATACATATCTCATCCCTATACCTTTCTCCATTCATTCTAATCTCCAACTTTACCCACATTGGATGTTACCTGCTCCTGTTCATTATAATATTTACTTACCTGCAAACTTCAACTGCTGTAGAAACTACAATCAAACTCTACAATATTCATTATGTTTGTGGGACTCATTGTTCCTCTAGGTTAATCTTGGAGCTAGTAATGGCTTATTTCAGGCCTGCACAACTCGTAAAGTGAGAAGGGTCGAACTGCTCCAAGGAAAAAAGATTTGGGCCGCACGGGTAAAATCATCATCATCTCTTCTCCAGCACCTCATCATCATCCTCATACATCTCCCCCAGCACCCTTAATCAACATCATCATCCTCATATCTCCACCAGAACCCCTCACTATCAACCTTTGCGATACTCCCCATCTCTCCTCCTCACCCACACACATAATACTCCCCCTCCACATCAAACACGCAACACCCCCCTGCACACTACACACATCCCACCCCCCTGCACCTCACATCCCTCCACCTCCCATCTCTCCCCCCTGCACCTCCCATCACTCTCCCCCTCTCCCTCCTGCACCTCACATCATTCTCCCCCCTGCACCTCCCATCACTCTCCCCCCCTGCACCTCCCATCACTCTCCCCCCTGCACCTCAAATCATTCTCGCCCCATGCACCTCCCATCACTCTCCCCCCCTGCACCTCACATCACTTTCCCCCCTGAATCACACATCTCTCTCCCCTGCACCTCCAATCACGAGCCCCTGCACCTCAATGACTCTCCCCTTCACCTCCAAAATGACCCTCCCCTTCACCTTCAAAATGACCCTCCCCTGCACCTCCAATGACTCTCCCCTGCACCTCCAATGACCCTCCCCTGCACCTCCAATGACCCTCCTCTGCACCTCCAATGACTCTCCCCTTCACCTCCAATCAACCCCCCTGGACCTCCACTGACCCTCAAATCACTTCCCCCCCTGCATCACATCTCTCCCCTGCACCTCCAATCACCCCCCCCCACCCCGGTTTGCTGCAGATGCGGCAGAGCAGGCAGTACTTCACGCACGCGCTCGCTCTAGCAAGCACGGAAGTGCCTCAATGCTAGAGCGCGCTGCTACCCTGCAGTCCTCTGAGCTGGCTCGTCGGGGAGAGCAGGCTCGTGGGGGAACAGGAGAGCAGGCTCTTGGGGGAACCGGAAAGCAGACTTGGGAGGTGGAGGGGTAGAGCAGACATGGGAGGGAGTGGAAAGCCGCCGCAGGCCGCACAGTGAGTGCAGGCGGGCCGCGTGTTGTGCAGGCCTGGCTTACTTGTACATATACACACATGTTTGTGTGTATAAACAGAGACAGAACAGGGGAAGGGAGGTGTGGGAAATATGGCAGTTGCCCCGGGCGCAGCCTCTTAGGGGGGCACATGTTGGGCTGGCGTTGATAGTTCATGCGGCAGAACCTGCTGCCCTAGTGTTCTGTTCTGGAAGTCAGTTCTAACTTCGGGTCACTATCGCCAAGATGGACCCCCCTCCCCCGCTCCACAGTTTGGTACCGGTGGGACTTTTGCTGCTGAGAGAAAGGGGAGACCAGGGGGGGAGCTGAGAGAAGAGCAAAGAGGGCAAGGGAGAAGGGTGGAGTGAAGAGAAGGGGAGGGGGCACGAGAGAGAAGACAAAGGGGGGTGAGAAGAGAAGGGGGACGAGAGAGGAGAAAGGCGGGGGGCGAGACACACATATCTTCTAAACGTTTATAATGTTAACATTATGGGCATCCTAATCCTTTATTGAATGTATCATTAAACAAGAACTCATGATAACCACTATTCTAGATTTATAATAGGGTCAGGATTATGGTTCAAATTCCAAATTACCCATAAATGGATTTCTTAAATCCAGCGGCAAATAAATTCAGAGAGTTCTTTGAAAATGTATAATACAGATTCTTGGATTAATAAATGTATTGGAAAACTGGAGAATTAATATTTCTAAAGTTTACCAAAACTTGGCTTTAAACCTGGTTCAAGTTACTTATTTATAAAAGTATTACATTTTATAGTGAGTAACCCTAAGTGGATCTGCAAAAGTGCAAACCTTATACACATCCTACTACTGCCTACACCAAACATCAGGATTTTGACATTTCCCCTTCCCACAGTGATGTGGGGTATCGAAGTATGAACTTTGAAACCACCCTTAAAAATGACAAACGCATCCAAGAATAGATTATACTGTACCACAGGGGACCACCAATTGAAAAGGTCAACATCTATACTTGGGCATGTAGAGAAGTGCTATGTGGGAGATCAAGACACTTTGGTATCTAAAGTATGAATCAAGAAAACTGCAAATATGTCTTTGATACATCCGGCCTGGTAGTTTCATTCCCCAGAACGGCATCAGCTGAGTCTTGATACATAAACCACTAATACCAAGTAGCTGCTGTTTAGCACAGAACCTGTAATGTGGGGCAGACCATCTCGCCGACTACAGTATTTGAGCAAGCTTGCTGCAGTAATTTGCATTCGCTATGGAATACAGACGAGTTTTCAAACCTAAATTGGAGAAGAGTGTTTTTCTACATCCTAGCCATTCAGTATGGACAAAGTCATTCTCTTGTGCACTTTCAAAATAATCACACAAGAAAGATACACAATTGTAATTGTCATGAAACATCTGCTGACGTATAAGAAAATGAAGAAAAGGAACATGTTAATGGAGATACTGGTAGGGAAAGAGTTAAAATAATAAGGCCGTAATCAATTCGACAATGAAACTATATTCAGTTGCTCTACGACAAGCCGGGAACATTGGCAATGTAGACGAGCTCATATTTCTGCAATGCTAATTGCACACTGATTATAATTTAGTTTTCATTATTCCTTAGATAATTGGATGGATTTAAATTACCACTGCTCAAACGGCAGCTTTTCATTTAGATTTGCTTAATTAAAACAAAAACAAAAAAAGGTCAAACACAGAGCACAGGAAAGAAGTGTGTTGATGTAGGTAGAGGCACAGGAAATGAATGTGTTGATGTAGGTAGAGGCACAGGAAATGTGTGTTGATATAGTTAGAGGTTCACATAATACGAAGCATGAACCCAGTTTACACATGGTTGATTATTATTTCTTCAAGGATGACTTGTGGATTGATATTCTCTATAAACCGAGGGTAATTTAGCTCCTAAGGTATAATTGATAAAACAATCTGCAGTAGGTCTACTTACCTTGTAGTCTTTTGCCCCACTTTTACAGCAGGGAGACGGATACATACAGATGCAGCAACGAGTATCCGAACAATTGCCTTTGAAAACCTGGGGCAATCTCTGAGTAACACTGCAAAATTTCTGCAAATTGACTAATGGCCCATCGGATTAACACAGCGGGGGTCCCTGGCAGTCTCATTCAGTTTGAATGGGACTGCCAGGGACCCCCGCTGTGTTAATCCGATGGGCCATTAGTCTGTCTGCAGAAATGTCACAGGAAGGAAGAGCCTGGGCACTACGGATCTCTGCTTGTGAAAAAAGATTTATTTAGCCAGTGTGATGACGTTTCAGGCCCCTATGGCCTTTCTCAAATGCTAATGGCTAATGCACATTTATCCCTTTCTTAATTTTGAAACATTGTTGCATTGCCGGAAGATATAACAGAAATGTTAGTATATAATGGGTCGTGTGACTTGGCAAAGCTTGCTATTTTTTGCAAACCTTTCCATGGAAACAAGCGGCACATTTTGGCTGATTTATGAATGTGTGCAAGATTTTGCACATTGTTAGTGATTGCTTTACAGGTCCTGTATGTGAAATCCCTTATCCAGCAGTGAGATAAGGCATACAATGTTTTAAAGCACCGTACATAAATTCAACTGCAAATTGTTTTCTTAGCACACACCACTTTTACTATGTACAGACTTCATACACAAAATACTGACAGTTTAAATCCTTCATTGCAGTACGGGCCTACAAATTATTATTTTTACATTGCGTTGGGTCACATTTTATGCTTTCACAAGTCAAACACTTCACACCAACATTACATAAAATCATACATTGTGCAAAAAAAAAAAAAAAAAAATGGCTTGTTAGGATTCACAGATCTTGGCTCATACACAAAAGCCCAAATAATTTTATGCTAGGTTACAGTACTCAATGTATTTTGAGCTTTGTTGGAATAAAACTTAAGAAAAAAACTAAATAATTCTAACTTTTTTTAAATGGAAACGGTTTCTAGTTTTGGGGTAAACTCCACAATACATACTGTGGGGTAAATGTAAAATGACGTTGACAAGTTATTATTGTAGAGCTTACAAGGAAATGGGGCATCAAAGTCTTAAAAGTAAGACGAGAACACCTTGTTGCAACAGTTTTAAATACGCCCATTAATTGTTTTGCTTTCAGTCACTTATTGCACTGCAATGCTTGGGTACAGGGATAGCAAATGAGTCAAACAAATTTCCAGTTGCTATAGATGCCCCCTACAATCCTCAGACAGCCAAAGGCGCAAATAATGTACTGTAATTGTATTGAAGTCCGGAAAATTTTACGTGCCATCCGTTACAATGGGGTGCATGGCGCAGGAGTGGTGGAGATGTGGGGTGGTGGAATTATCAGTTCTGTTCATGATAGGGTAATCAGGTTTATTAATGCCTTCTGTAGTATGAAGAACTGTAAAGCCAGCAAAGGAGAAAGAAGGCAGAAATAAGAGCAGTAAAAACCTACATTAAACTCCAGATTTCAGTCAAACATTTCAGGATAACCTTTAAAAAAAATGCTCTTATGCTTATCAATACCCTGTTTCAATCTACTAAATATATCAATGCCATTAATTTGATTTGGCCTTATTATATATAATATTTTACAGCTTGATGAATCGTGAGACCACATTAAATGGCAAGACAGCTTTAATACGGCACAGTGACAATGTGCAGCTGCACATACAGCAACATTACATGAAAAACAAATGTGAATTAAGGACATTGATGTTAATATGTTAAAGAACTATTCAAATGTAGGTCAGAAATATATCACCCAGTAAACACCTTCAAATGTTTTTTGTTACAATTGTGCATGAAAAGCAAGAAAATATATTCTTCTGCAAAGTAGCAGATTTGAGTAGTGCAGGAAAATAGAGGGAGTGGTGTAGTATGTTTCAAAATGTAATCAGGACAGAGCATAAAAAAAATGTTATTAGTAAATGGTTATTTTTTGTTCTATGGAAATGGGACTATAGTGTTTGAAACATTCATTTTATAACCCCCAAAGCATTTTACATTTTTTTTTTATAAGAATAACAACACACTTCTTGGTATTAAAAAAAAGAAAGAAATAAAAACCTAATTCTGAGACAGTTCATTAGTGCTGACTAACTGCACCATGGTTGCGGGAGCAAATTCTTTCATGCACATCCTGCTGTGTGCTATTGCTCGCTTTAAAGTTGCAAAAACTATTTGGGAACAGATACTGTACATAGCAGCGCACTGCAACTTGCAATACTACTTGGGAATTAGTATTATTAACTTTTAGACCATTGCTATTTGGGCATCTGTTTGAGAAACAACATAATATATTATTAGTCGACTGCTTTTAATGCATGGTATTATGAGGTACAAATCAATTTCCTTGTGTACATTTGGCGACTTAAGACGTTTGTTAAACAAACTGCAGGGTGATAATGAAAACTATATTAAACAGCTAAAAACTTTTAGAAGCCATTAAAAAAAATGTTACATTTTTCATTATAATTTCGTATTAAAACCTGTAGCTCTCCATTGCAGGAGGGATACAATAGTTCACAGATCAATGCATTGCAGGTTCCTGTAGCACTGAAAGGGAAAAACATATGTATGAAACCAATTTAAATGGTTCCAACTCCCAAATTTTCAGTGAAAAGGCAAATACCAACTATAACTAATATATGAAAATGTTTTGTTGCTAGTGACTATATAAAGAAAATATATAGTGAGGAGAGTGTGGTAAACAAAAAGGCTTCTTCCCAGATTTAGCACTTTTCTATATAAATAGATAATAGGTGGTTCTTGTAGTAGAGTATGACACAGGGCACTTTAAGTGACTATGCTGACAGACTACTGCCACTGAGACACTACAGTACAAGTGGGATATTTCACTTAGGCCATTGAGGATGTCTAGTCTTCAAAGCGTCTGAAAAGCAACATAATGGAAAGAATGCAAGAATTCAATATTTTTTCACAACAAAATCATACTTATCAATGTAATTTTGTTTTTACTCTGCCAGTGTAATAAAGTGATAGAACATTTGATTTTGTATTGCCAATTCTTTTCATTTATGATAGCAGTTAAACACACAAACACATATTTCAGCTTTATGTTCTTTATTTTCCAGACTCCTATAAAGTAGTGTGTTTCTTCTGACTGGTGTAGTGAATTGTGTATCTTCTGCATTAAAGGTAAACGGTGAAGAAGCGGAGGCAGAAGGAGCAGTTTTGTTACGAGAAACAACGCTGGCTCAAGCTGTGGCTTAACTTCTACGCTGCTAGAGGGCTCTGCACCATGAAGAGATGCACTGCAGACTCCTAGGGCAGAAATGGACTTATCTTCTATAGGTTTTCATGAAATTGGATAGTTCCCTAAACCATTCTTTGTTCCTCCTTCATTCTAAATGATACATTTATTCATAAAAGTGCAAAGAGAAAGAGAGACTACATTTATCAAAGGATCTTACTTGTTCCATGGTAAAGAAAAGTAAATATTGCATTGTTTATGAAGTCTGTCACCTTTGTACAAAGAAAAACAAAATTATAATTGTACTGTTCTGGCTCATTTTCAGAATATCTATACAGATATAAAAACAAATAAATAGCCGAGTACACTTTGTCCTTTTTTTGAAGGTAGTTAAGCTGAAAGCATATCAAACAGTTACATTTACTTTACACATAACATCCGATGTCAGCCACATTGGAAATGCTGATGTGGCGATTACCTTGCAGTATTTTAGTGAAACCTCAACGAAGATTTTTTTTTTTTTAAATGTTAGCAATTTTTTTCTTATGTGGATGACTTACTGAAAATGAGCCTGAGATACGTTGTTAAAAAGGCCGCCCCTTGTAAACATTTCCACAATTGGAACAGTAGTGAGTATATAACCACTCAGAATAGAACCATCAATGTAATACATAAAAAAAAAAAAAAAAAAAAAGATATACATCTTATTTCCAGGCTTTCAGTATTTGCTTTTTATGGAAAAGTTTCCCCGAGACAGTCAGATAATTGTTCAGTTCAACTTGAAAAATCTGTGTCCATTTTGGGGGGCTTGTAACTAGGTCTTCTGCTCTGCTGTGGTGGCAGCCTGCAAAGGAATTTCTGGTTTCATAATCTGGTACGTGATGAGATACTCTGGGTACGCCTGTATAGGGAAACAAAATGTTATTGTTATATTATAAAATGGGCTAAAGCAGCAGTGCAACCCAGTTGCCATTCTTTACGTATTGATTGCACGCAATTATGCCCAATAGATATAGAACAAGTTGCTAAACAATTAAGAAGTTCTTGGAATAGACACAATGGGAGTCTAATTTGTTACCCACAAATGGAAAAATATCAAACAGGGTTAAATATTTTACAGTAATGAGGGAAAATGGAAAGACAAGATGGTCCTCAACGGTCTTCAATTTCTAAGCTTCTATAAAAGGCAAAGGAGGACAGAATGGGACATTTGGTCGCGGCCGTTTTACCACGACCAAATGACCGCCGCTGCCTCGCTGCAGACTGATTCTCCGCCACAGCCGATCCGCCGCTGGAATCCCCGTCACCTTCTATGGTAAGTTTTATTATTGTTATGGGTAGGGATGGTAATTTAAGGAGTTTTAGCGGTGAGGGTAGGAGGGTTTTAGGATAAGGGATTAAGATAGGGGTTTAGGGTAGGGTTTTTTGGATAAGGGCTAAGTGTAGGTGGTTTTAGGGTAGGTGGTTACACATTTACCCTTAGGGGCGAAGTAGCCAGCAGTGGGACGAGTCGTGGAGAAACGGTGGTGACCCATATGTCCTAGATCAAAGGAGGAAGCACTACACATTGCTATTTGAACTATAGCCTCTGAAAATGTAATCTGAATGATACTCCCACTGGCTTTAGGGCTCAGGAAATCATGCCATCGCCCGAGCTTGAAGTGCAACTTTCATTATGTACCAGTGGTCCCAGAGCTGCCACTAAAATTGACACCAATCATGCGTGTATTCGTTCAGACATAATGCCACATTAGTTGACACTACAGATTTGAGGCATAAAATACTAATTACTACTACAATAGGGAGAATGAAAATGTTTAAGAGCATGATACTAATTCAAAGTCAAATAATAGGCTAGCATTATTATGCAGGGCTGGAAAGAAGTATTTCCTCGGTATACACAGTAAGTGCTATATTCCTCCTGGCAAGATCTCCTAACAGGCACCAATTTTCAGATCCTTTAAGCCTGAAATTTCTTAAGCTGAATTTCACTGATCTGCGACAATCCTCCTCCCTTCCGGTTCTGCCCCATTTTTACCCTTCAGCGCAGTTGGAAGGCAGACAGGAGGAATGTGGCTTGCCAACATGTGGCTCTAAATATAGGAACGTCAACTGCTGAAGGGTTCCCCTGATACATAGGAAGCCATGGAGTGCATGTAGGAAAAGGTGTGTGAAAAAGGAAGCTATAGAGCAAAGGGGTGAGGGGAATGAAACATGAGGTAATGTATTAAGTGGTGAAACAGGAAGAATGAAGCACTAGGAGAGATAAAAGGCAATGAGTAATTGGACAAGAAGGCAATGGGATGCAGGAGGCAAAGAGATAGGGAGGGAATCGGATGTCTTGCACTATCACTTGTTTATTATCACTTTATGTATGTATTATACTGACTTATGTATGTATATATCATATTGAGCACAGATTAATTGTTTAGTTTGGTGATTAATTTGGGTGTTGCTGGCAATCATATGCTCTGCATTAGCACCGAGGACTTGTCAATTTGAGTATTAGTATACTGTGGCTGTGTCCGTTTATTGATGAGCATCCTCATTGGCTGCGAGTGGTATTTCTATGCGCATGGCCAGCCTCTAACGTGACTTCGTGACGAAGCACGTTGGGCGAAACACGTAAAGAGGTCACGGGAGGCTGCTCTGCGCATGTGCACATTGGCTGGAAGGGAAATACCAGGAGGTGCGAGTGGAGGAGAGATCTGCGGTGTGTTCACGTTGTCCGGACTTTTCCGTGATCACACACGCCATCTGCTATCACTTGTGGTCCGTATCCATTCCCCTCATTGTGCTTTCTTACCAGGGTGCTTTTAGAACTCTCACTGTGACTGTTTTAGCTGCTGGTCTCTGGCACTTGTGTGCCTTGTTGCTTTGTTCTTATTCAGAACTTTCTGTGGGATTTTTCCCACCGGTTTGGGTGTTTTTTCCCTCCTGTGTGGGACTGTTTTATTTTATTGTATTTTCATTTTGTTCACTTTGTTTTTTATGGTCTCTTTTGGACTGTATATATATCATTTAGTGACACTATTTTGTGGTCTAATGGACTGTATTTACCGTATTAAAATATCATTTTATAACTAATCTGTGGTGCGCTCTGTGTGCCTTTTTGTTTTTGTCGTTTTCGGAGTTCGCTTCTGAGAATTCCCAATTAATAGGAGCGTTTTGAGGAGTGGCTCCTCACATGTAGCTGCAAACAGATTATATCATCTGCATTGATTGACAGCACGAGCGCAGAAACCTTATCTACCCGTCTTATTTTATTTCATTACGTATTTTTTTTAGGTTGCCCATTGACTGCCAGTGTGTTTATCTTTGTCCCTTATAAATAAGCACAGTGACAAGCAATGCATTTTTTGGGAAAAGTTTTATTTAAATGTCATGTGTTTTATTTGGTGCTGTTTTTTTTTTTTTTTTTTTGGTTGCTCATTGACTGCCATAGTGGCAAAACCATGCCCATGTTATGGGCATGGTTTACCACTGTGCCAATCAATTGGTTTATTGACATGTTTTTTTTTTTTTATTGAAATGTAATGTACCGGTACTTTATTTGTTGTTTTTTTTTTTAGGTTGCCCATTTATTGCCATTAGGGGCATGGTTTACCACTCTGTCAATTATTTGGTTTATTGGCAAAATTATTTTTAATTGAAATGTAAAGTAACTTATTCAGTGCTTGTTTTTTTTTTATATGTAACTTGCCCATTCATCGCCATTGTGGCAAACGATGCCCATATTATAGGTAGAAGGGTGGGTAAGCCAGGAGGTGGGGGGGGGGGGAGGGGGTTAACACCTTAATTATGATAGTGGTTAATAACTGCTAAGGTGATTGGGGTTGGGGGCCAGTAGTTAGTTTTTTTTTTATTTTACTGTCGGTGCCCACTGAAGAGGAAGATCCAGAGGAAGAGGACAACCTTCATCCTGGCAGGGGTAAGAAGGCAAGTACAACTTTAATTTACTATATGCTGGCTGGCTAATGTTTTATTTTGTAATGGACAAATGTGCTATTATCCAGATCTGGATAATAGGAATTTTATTACTATACTGTATGTATTTTGGGGGTAGAGGGGGTGGGTGAAGGGGGTAGTTGCCCCAGGGTGGGTGGTTAGGTCTCTCGGGTGAGTAGTGGGAGGGGTTAATCCTTTAATTACCATAACGGTTGCGACCGCTAAGGTAATGAAGGGGTTAAACCACACCCACAACCTTCCCGGTAGGCCTAACCACCCACCCTGGGACAACTAGCCCCATGACCCCCAATAAACCAGGAACTTTGGCCTAACCCCTCCATTGCCTTAGCAGCCGCTTTTATTTTAATAACACATTATTGAAGTAGGGTGTCTCAGGAGCTGAACCGCATTCATTTCAGCCTCGGGGACCCCCTGCTTCCCGGGTTACAGGCCCTGGAATGGAGTGCTGTTATCTCCTGCGTTGTTTAAATCTCCTGGTCCCGTGGGCATTAACGGGAGAGAATTTAGACAATGCAGGAAGATACCGGACCTGAAATTAATGCGGTTCAGCTCCGGAGACCCCTGCTTCAATACTGTGTTATTAAAATAAAATTCTCACTCTTAGTGTTTATCTCTTACAGACAGGTGCAGCCAGGTAGGATGCACACAGCGCGAGTCCCATTCAGACCCAGGGATCCATGCTGTGTTAATGCCGATGAGCCATAAAGTCTCTGTACGGAGACTCATGAGCACAGACGAAAAAAAACATGGAGCAGAAGTGGATTTCGTGAGGGCAGGTCGACCGACCAAAGGACTACATCGGTAATAAAATACAAATCAACTGATACAATCTCAATGACATGAATGACTAGTGTGCATTCGTGTGTCAGGGCAAACATACAGATTATATGCACTGCTACTACTACAACAAGTAACGATTGTAACACATTTATACTATGTATTTAATACCACCATTACTTTTCTTTCTATATGGCATTCATGGGGATTTACTCAGAGGTAAATACTGAAGGACCATCCCATAAAATGAAAAGTACTTTAAACACAGAAGGTGGAAGTACCTTGTTCCCCATACTACATCTGCAGAGTAAAATGTATATACATATACTAACTAAAATATATACAGTACATACCTGTTCCCCTCTGTAGATGACATATTCAGCATATGCCAGTCCATTAACACTTGGCCTGCCAATAACAGAGTGATGTCCAGGAGGAGCATGAGCCATCTTCATTGTGCTGAACTGTAAGAAGGATTTGCCAAGCGTCACTCTGCAGAACAGCATTTGTCTGGTAAAAAGGAAGAAAAAAAGAAATAGATTTTCTAGAGTCATTTTGAACTTAATTTAGATGCTTTGAGAATAATATCTAAAGTGAGGCTGCAGTCTCGCCGACCATGGACGAGGAGTGTGCGCGCTGTGTGATCACAATGCCTTAAGGCAATGATAGTGGCCACAGACCATGCATGTGCTAGCGCAAGGGGGCGAGAAATCAGATACATTTGATTCCATGGCGCGACAGTCAGGTCACATGAGCGGCTCACCCAATGAGGGCGAATTAGCTCTGTGACATCATGGCCGTGCCAACCCCCCCGATACATTTACCCAGGCCACAAATCGCTACAGCGAAAACGCAAGTGACATCACGCGCACGCACGCGAGCGAGCAGTCACCATGGACCCAGCCTGACTGATGGCCAGAAAAAATTAATTGTGTAACTTCGTCCCAACACCAGATTTTTTTTATTGATTCCAACAAAATCAATTTATTACACATCCACAAATGTTTCACTTAAGTTTTTGTTTGTTAAGCAATCCTCACACAGCATTAATATGTATGTTATTTTACACAAGTGTACTGTATATGAGAGTTCCAGTTGCTGCAACACTGTCAATAAAGACT
Organism: Ascaphus truei; assembly: GCF_040206685.1. Lineage (NCBI taxonomy): Eukaryota > Metazoa > Chordata > Amphibia > Anura > Ascaphidae > Ascaphus > Ascaphus truei. The sequence goes on from NC_134483.1 coordinate 273,201,733, forward strand.
TTTGCAGGATGTGAAACAACCAAATAGTGCAATACCTGAATATATACAAAGATTGAAACAATATAGCAATTATGTAAAATATTGTGATTCATGTAAAAAATATAATAATTTTTCTAATTTCTTCAGTGCCTCACTGGCAGATCACTGGGATTTCAACAGTTGCATGAGGGAACAATTTCAGTTGCAAATTAGCTGTATAAATGCCAGGTCAAAAGGTGAACAGATAAATTAAGATGTGGAATGTCATTGCTATTCAACATTCATGTTCAGCTACCTCAGGAGATCCAAATGAAATAGACCTAACGCTTTAACACCTTCTATCCTGGAATTATCTGCAATCTCGTAAAGGCACCTTCAGGAATAATGAATTTCACGCTCATGCATGTATGTATGCATTTCTGACTCCGGGCAGCAAAATAACTGCTTTAAACACTAAAGGCAGACACAAAATATAATAATAATTAAAAAAAAAAAAAGAAGAAAAGGTTTAGCCCTTAAATGCTTAGGTTAGCTACAAATGGTTTTCATTGACATACACTAAAGAATAGCAAGGCCACCTATTAATCACAAGTACAGAGATCCAAGTACTCCTGTTGTCTCCTTGCAAATTACCGCATCTGGTGCTATTGTAAGAGACGTGCTATAAATCCAGCTCCTGACGTTTAATGCTTTGCTCTGTCAGCATAAAAACAAAAGACTGGTACAGATGTACGGTTTGCCATATCCACTGTTCAGTACCAGGAACACTATTATTTCATGTCAATTCTCCCACTTTAGGAGAGATATTTCAACCTCATTTTTTAAAGTTATTTATATGCACAGGCCGTTGTGCAATTCTGGACAGGATAGATGGCTGGTTGTTTTTAGATTCTTCTTAAGTCCTGATGGGCTATAAAACTTGCCATTCTTTCATGTAATAAAACGGAAAAAAACATTATATTTCCCTGTCTTTTGTCCCAAAGTCTCAATGAAACATTAAAAGTGGTATAAATTGTTGCAGAATAAAAATAACTAGGAAACAAATTCGAATCCAGAGTGTAACGCACAGCCAAAGAGCGTGGGTCCAAAATTGGATTAAAAATGAATCTTTTATTCGTCCATATAGAAAAACAGAAGTGTAACAAACCTGTGGCAGATATAACACGACCTATCTTTATGGGTTGGGCAGCCGGTTCCTCCACCAATGCCATAAACATACTGGTTGCTTTTGGAAGAGTTTTCTGCAAAGTAAATGCCAGCTCCGAACATACCACCGATGTATGCATGTCGCTCATCAAAGCCTTTGTGGATAATAGCATTGATGAAGGGGGAGCCTATTGCAAGAGTAAGAAATTGAAGAGTCAAGTGAAGCAGATCTAACCATTCAGAATATAATCCCCCCCAAAAAATGAACATGCTGTAGTGTCGACCTGAAACATTTGTGAATTGCTTTTCAATGTACCTGCAGCACAGTCATGCCAAACATAGGGAGTTATGTATTACAGTGCCCCCGCGGTAAAACGAGGGCCAAAAAAAAAGCTTAAGATTTATTAAAGAAAACATACTACATTGTGTTCAATTGGAATTTTGCTTTCAGAAATCTGGTGCTATTTGTGCTCACCTTTTTGCATCAGTTTTGCAGCTGAGAGATTGATACCGGAGCCCCTTTGTACATAAACATTTGATGTTTAGTAAAGATACACAGTATGACCCCATGACTTAAAGGTGTTAGCCTGCAGATAGCCATAGAGTTTTTACAACATATAGATTTCAATGTGTAGGATCAAACCTTTGCATCATAGGAGGTTTCTGTATATTGCTACTCTCTTCAACTGCAATGATCTGTACACCATTTAGATCACTTGAAGAGATGAAAAATTGTTGTGATGAAATGCTTAGCAAATTAGGTTCTTCAATGACTGAACTTCAAGTCTCGTATCTTGCATTTTTGTACAAACCTTGCTCCCTCCCTCCCACCCAAAAAATATATTCCAAACATCTCTAACACTTTAAAAAGTGCCTATACCTTTTACACTATGTGATGAGAAATGATTGCCTGACTAGAATAATTCATCCAGGAATAATGTCTTATAAAAGTCAACCTTTCCCCTACTATGAATACAGTTTTCTGATATGAAATATATCATTGGTTTGCCAAGTCTAACGGCTCTCTGCCTACCATGATCATCGTCAGCTTTGCATACTGTGCAGCAATAATCAGAGTTTATGAAACCATTTTAAAGGGCAGAGGAACTTCTAAACTCTCAAACCATTTTCCTTGTGCTAGTCTTATCTGATACGCCTTCGCCATTAAGGCACCAACAAAATGTGTGTGACAAAACCATGGTACACAAATACGATTCATGAGTAACAAATTGCTGGAATAAAATTGAACACCTGGGAGCAATTCTGAAGCTTCTGACAATATAGAATAACCCTTTAAGTGGTTAAACAGACTTGTCGTAAAATATAATCATGTGATTGTTTTGCCAAAATAACCTGAAGGGGTTGGAAATAACGAAGAAGGCATGTCAACAAAAATATGCTTTCACTAGGGATTTCATCTGACAATCATTCTATATGAATAAGAGATAAACAGTATTTGCCGGACAGCAAGCATTTAAATATTTATATTTTTTAAGGCTTAAGACACAACATATATATATATATATATATATATATATATATATATATATATATATATATATATATATAAAAAAGATTGCTACATACCATGGAATAACATGCGCTCATTGTGGTGGTTATGATTCTCTTCAGAGACCTCTTTTTGCCGGTGACAGAACCTCTCCCTAAGTTTTTTGTTAACTACCTTTTGAATCTGCAATAATTTAGGATGAGAAGAAAAGATAGATAAAACAAAGGTTACAACTGTGACAGTGCTGTGGGAGTATTTAAAGAGCCTGGTCAGAATCATATGTTGATACTAGATGAGTTTGCAAGAAAAGTAAAGTACTAATACCAGGAAATGGTTACTGTCACTGCGGGTATCTTCCATTTGCAATGGGATGTATAATGTATTAACCATGGCTTTTTGCATAAGAGAATCTTTAAACGCAGTGTTAACAACAATTGTTCCCGACAGAAGATTAAGAAATAGACTAAAGTCATAAACCAGATTAAATCTTCTAAACGAACTGTTTTAGGACAACAGGGATTTTCAGACATATACTGCAGGTGCAAAAAGTCTTGTCAATTTCCAATCCCCTTAAATAAAAAATGCATTTTGGATGGAATAAAACTGAATCAGAGGGTAGTCCAGGGATAAGGGGGAATGGGCTCCTTCATACAACGTGTTTGTTTTCACCAAAAGAGATACATTAACATGCCAATTTAATTTTGAAGTATGACTGAGAAAAATGTTAATGGAGTAAATAGCACAGTAGGAAATCATTGAAAAATACACTTTCCTCAGTTTCTACTGTGTGGGCCACGTATACAATATCTTGATCCATAGGGATATTGACATCCCCTATCCATCTAGTACTTCTCCTTCTCAATGGGTGCAGGCTACAGGGACCCTGTGTGATCGTTGCTGTTCACAACTCTTGTCTCTGAATTTAATCATTCAAAAGGCAATAGTCTTTTGCTTCGTGCTTACTTTGGCTGTAGATAAAAAGCCTAATACATTTATCCAATACCATTTATTTCAAAGACAACCAACAAAAGACTTCCTGGCTATCTCCTATTGAAGTTAAGCCCAAGCACGGCACTTTCAGTACCGCAAATTCCAATTTTAAGACCTTTCAACTCCAATTGTTGGGGGGCAAGATGATCGTCTTAGAGTGGATCGTATGCTGACCCAGGCCTAGTTTTTGCAAATGTAATTTACATATTATAATAAAGGATTAATTCAACAGTACAGTAGTGCAACATCAGTTTAGGTTTATATCCCTATTTTGACCTACAAAGTTTTACAAATGTTTGTTTAGTGTACGCCTGTGAAGTACTTCATGCTTACCCTAATGACATGATACCGGTTGAAAACTCCCCCAGCATTGCCACCATCTCTGTGCTCACGGATAGAATTCTGCATCTTCATTTTGAGAGAGAGAGAGAGAGAGAGAGAAAATCACTGCTCTGCACAGGAATTTTATTATAGTGATGCACAACTGTCTTTAACTGAAATTATGACAAAGAGGTCTAAGGATTATTTTATGTTTTTGCAGCTAGAAGGATCTTTTGGCGTCACAACCATGTGATCACGTGACTATGTGACCATGCTTGTACAGTGTATTCACGTAAAAGAACCACCGCACAGCAGGATAAAGTGCCTCAAAATAAAATGTCGCTATTCTTTATTCACACCTTAGGTGATGAGAATATTTTAGTAGCTGAACACAACGATTCAGGGGGATTACACTCCCTTCTTCAGGCACTTTTGCAGTGATAACATGGTTACGAGACACTACCCTTCAAAACGAATGAAAAGAAGAGCAAATTCTCCTCTTGTATTCGGATCACGTTCACATATTCCAGACCTGTGAACACGATCTCCTATGTGAACAAAAATACCATGATGTTCTCTTGGGACAGGTACAATGGTAACATTTCACTATAACGTTCTAATACTGTATGTTGCTGTATGTGCTATACAATAAGAAATTATACTAAAGGTAAAACACATTATCTAGATTGTGGAAATAAGAACTACATAGTTAATTGTAGGTGAATAAGTGAATTAGGAAGAGTGCTTATTCAAGTGTTCTAGCACTTTCATGCACACAGTTCTTCAGTACAAGATGTTGTAGAACATTTTTATTTTGTTAAGGTGCTCCCTCTTTCCTGACTCTTACCCAGGACCGAGAACGTTTTTATTTTATCATGCACTATAAAGTTAATTCAACTAGAGATGTATTTTTAGCACGTACCTTGGTGGGAGCCACATCTCGGGATTCCTGCGACCTTAGAACTTCTCTTCTTTAGTTATAAAGGGGTCAATATTCATGAATGACGCAGAAGACTGGGCGAGTCAATATTCTCTGTAATCTAGTCTACATACACTGTATATGCTCTCTCAACTTGTCATTAATGAACATGAGGTTTTTGTTTCTATACTTCACAACACTCATTTATGGACTTGTAGAAGCAAATTAACTTCACAAGGCCAAAGCTAGCTCCCTGATTTCTGCTCCGCTACTACAGACCAAAATGCACCTAATAATGGATGCATTCCATATTTTAAATATATTTGCTGCTACCAGTTCACTCATTATTGTCAAGCTTTGATAGTTATTTTTATATAAAATAATTTATTTCAGTGTTCCACTTGAACTAAAACAATGAGGGGACAAAGCGCATTTGCATAGACAGAAGAACAACAAGAACATTTAGATCAAATAAACAAGATTGTATTACCTCTTCCTCCACTGACTGGTATTCTTTATCATCTGAAGCAAGATCTAGGAGAACAGTGCCTTGGCTAACACAGTGAAAAGTCAAATAAGGATTGCTTCCTAAAATGAAAAAGAATCCAAGGGTAAATCAATCAGATGAAATGCAGAACCCCTAGCCTGCTGTGAGACTGAAAAAATAGTGGTGAGAAATGTATATATGAGCCAAATACTGAAATTGAACCTCAGCCAAACAATTATTGCAGCTAAACCTGAACGCCTTGAAGCGAGGTAGCACTTCAAGAGAATCGAGTCTCTAAGATTAAATGCACCAAATGTTTTGTGCTAACAAATAATGGAAGATAAAGTCCTTGGAGGGACTGATGAGATGTCTTATTTTGAAAAGATGTATTGAGGCTAAGGTGTTTAATATTATTTAAGCCTATTGATATTCCACAAATAGTTAGCAAAGTCATAAAAACATAATACGCTTATAATGTTCAAAGTAAGGTGAAGGCATTTGAACAGATTTTGCTTTAATATAGTCTAAATTATGTTTTATGCATAGTGGCTCGCCATCATATTTGACAGTTTTGCAGCTCAATGCTTTTCTTACTGTAGTCCTCAAACTTTCAGAAAAAATACGGTCTTGGCTACAATGTCGAAGAGTATTTTCTGGACTCATGGATGAACTTTATGTATATTTTCCGCCTTTCTCTATTTCTCATTTGAGGTTTGTATTATGCAGCGGGTATTGGCTTTTTTTACGACTTCCCTGTTCAGATACAATTTTTTTTATTTCTTTGGCACTTCATGTAGTCAGAATACAGAGAAAAATTAATTTTTGTTTAGTTATGTATTTTGCTTATATAGTTGTGTATTGGAGATTCCCTCCCTTGGGGAACTCACAACGGGTGGACAATATACACTTCTGAAGATCTGTAGGTTTTTAACGCATGCTTTTGATTGTGTATTGTATATACTTCAAACGTACTGTTTTCACTAACGCTACTTGAATATCGCATAGGTTAATTTGATACGGTTTCTTGATGTGTAGCATCTTTCCTCATTTTTAAGTTCGCTTTAAGGCTGGAAAAGCATTGACTTTAAAGTGCAACCTAAACGTTCCATCAAGGTCTGAATTTACATTAAATGATACCATAGTGGATCAGTTTCAGGAATCCATAGGCAGTCAATAAAAAAATTACACTGCCATGCATATATTAAATCAATTATTGAGCTTAAATCAGAGCCAGCCTTACCTTTGATGGGGCCCAAGGCAAAATGCCGGAAATGGGGCCCGCCTCCTGCAGCGTAACGATGGCGCGTAGCCATGACAGAGGCTGCAGAAAGCTGCTCCGCATAAGATAAGACCTCCCCCAGCTACAAACACCCCCCCACCCCCTGCTCCCGAACTACTGATGCAGCAGCCGCTATTCGAACACTTCACGCGTCATGTACATCGGAATCCCGATTTGAAACCACGGGATGAATTCCAGCCTTCCCACACTAAGATTCGAGCGTGGCGAGTGCAGAAAAACGAATTTTAGTGTTCTGGCTATTAAAAACATGAAATTGGCACAGAAGCACAGTAGCACAGTACTGTACACATTACAATTCATCCATTTTATTGCAAACGAAGAAACAGAATCCATGAAATTCAAACAAAACATCCGCGAAAGCCCGGGTGCCTGGGGCGATTGGCCGCGTTCATGCTGCGTGGGGAACAGCAGAGAACTCAAAATCGGCGCCGAGATGTGTTCGAATAACGACCGCTGCATCAGTACCTTGGGCTGAGAAATGGTGAGGTCGTGCGCCAGTTTGGGAACTCCTTAGCTTCCTCCTCCTGCTCTCCCGTCGGCCGGAATTTGGATCCTGGCGCCAACAGGAGAAGTAAGAGGAGGGAGAAGACGGAGCATGGGACTCCCCGAATGTGCGCAGCCCAAGGAAACCGGCTTGCCTTAAGGTCAGCCCTGGCCCTAGTAGTAACATCATCATAGGCTGAAACATGTAATAACAAGGGAAATGTCAACAATAGAAACTGGGAACGTGCATACTCCTCCTTGCTTGAACATTGTTGTCACTTATGAAGCAGAGACCTATGTGAACATGAAACCTCAGAATGCAGATATATTCATACATTATAAATGGATCCAGAGAAATATATCACAACGTGTAAAGAGTTCACTCATCATTGCATCAAATTGGAATTAGGCTGTAAAAAATGTACTGTAAAAAAGGCAAGGTATACTGTAAAAATGGACACAATGAATAAACTTGTCATCATACACATTTACCTTGTTGTCCTCCCAGGAGTCTCTCAACCCCTTTGATTAACTTGTGACGGTGACCATAAGCATTAATTCCAATCTCCTTCAACTCTTCGTGACCCATGTCTGCCAACACATCTAAAGTGATCTGGAAATTGACAAAAACAACACATTACAGTCTGCAGAGGCTTTTGTTATTACTGCACAAGAACATATTCTTAGCATCATTCTTTGGTAAGAACAGGGAAGTATAATGATGGCGTGAAGGATTTAAACATTGCTTTGCTCTAATCGCTTCTGAAAATAGCTTTAATCTGCACTACTTGTGATTCATGCAATATGCATTAATTTACACCTTCTAAATACAATTTCTCGTGTATTGAAAAAGACACGTTCAGCTGGTATTACTTGGCTGTGACAAAGAATTACTCAGAAGCTGGATATGATTGTTACTTTGTGATGAAAAGGCAGCTGCTTTAATGTATAATTATAAGGAATTCAATTTCTCTTAAAATAAATACAACAAAAATGTGATGATTTCACAAATACATCAACATTTTTAACTACTGACCTGAAAAAGAAAAAAAAATAAACAAACAATTTTAACGGTGGGTTCAAAAAGTGTTCCGTTCACTTTATTAATAAAATATTTTTAGTTTTAATATTATTCTTCAGCTGCTAGCACATTTTGTTTTACAATGATGATGTGTCTGCTTTTGTGAAATAAAACACACGCTTTCAAGTGTGATTCTAAGCATTTAACTATTCTTGTGCATTCCTTTCAACCTAGAATTATGAGTTGGTAACAATTAAGGTCTGCTGACCTACAAACCTTTTATAGAATTGGCCCCTCAACACTTTTTTTGCTGAATGGATCTTCAAGGACATGGTTAAACAGCCAAGATTCAGACTGCAATATCATTTACAGGACTGCAGAGTGTGAACTAAAGAAGCTGGTATATATCAAGCCTTTGCAAATGTGTAGTTCACATTTACAGCGCATAGCTGAAGTCTAGACCGTCCTCGCCCATGCTCTCTGATATTTAAAATTCACATCACAAAATTGAACATAAAAGTATAAACCAAAAATATATCAAGAATGTAAGAAGTTACATTATTTAAATATCATCCATTCATAATGGACACATGTCCATATTCAAAGAAAGATGTTTGTGGAGTGTTATTTGGGGAATTATTTTTAGATTTTCTGCCCTACAATCTACTGTACACTAGAAGAGCATAAAAAAAACATAACACCAGAGCACACCCTGA